>NC_061106.1:31634439-31639439 GCF_015104395.2 Macrobrachium nipponense
TGGTAAAAAAATTGGTAACTAATTTTTATCATTATTATTATTATTATTATTATTATTATTATTATTATTATTATTATTATTATAGTGTATAAAAACTAATACAATCTAATTGACATATATATATATATATATATATATATATATATATATATATATATATATATATACACGTGTTTTTGGCGCTTACCCATTCTGAAAATTTTGGGCAGAGCATAGAATGTATAAAAATAGAAAAGGACATTCCTTACAAAAATTAAACCAGAGGCATCGGTATTAGCATCTCCTTAATACTTTAACTTAGGCGATTTACAAATCCCTTGAATTTCTCACGAGAGAACATTCTCATCAGCAATACTTCGAAGTCCCGTTATTTCCACGGTTGCGAAAAACCTTAGTATTTACACCTCCAGACGGCCAATCTCAAACGATTCAATAACCACCCTCCTTTCTCGCATCCTTCCGGTTCGATTCATTCCGACCGCTGTAGGATTTCTGGAATCGGGAGAATTAGGCTCACACTCCCGGCCCCCCACCATTCACTTCTGGTTTTCCAGTAGAGCCAGAAAGTATAGCGTGCGAAATCACTTGTTTGAGGAGTGATCTTATCAATGATAATTACAATATTGAGAGAATGGTTAACTTAGTATAACCACCCCGCTTTTTTTATATAAAAAAAGAACATCATAATCGTTGCGCAGTTCTGAGAAATTCAAATGCCCATCACGGAAGGGCATTGTGACTCACATCTTTCAGGTTAAAATGTGACTAAGATGAAAGTTGCCATCTAAGATTTTCTTTGAACTTACAGACTACATGTAATTTCATTATACGAAGGTTAAAGGATTTAGAATAGCTAGAGCAACGGCAGAATTGTATTGTCATTATAGAATAGTTACAACGAAAAGCGTAATATACGTTAAAACAGAGCTATGGTTGAAGGGTTAACGAAGATTAACGAAATCCGGATTCCGGTTCGCGAGACGCCGTTACATCTGCTAGCTGGCATCTCACCGAGCGAGCAACATATAAAGAAGCGCAAGGTGGAGGACTGCGTTAGGTGCGTTTGGCACGTCAGTGAGTTCGGACGAGTGGCGCTCAGTTCTCTGGATGCCGCTTGGTTCATAGCACCAATCCCTCGGTTCTTCTTCTATTTATTTCTCTGTTTCCGTTATCAGGATTAACTAAACGTCGGCGTGAACACGCAGGATTTGTTTTCTAAAAAGGTTACGATGGCGTGGACGACAACCTTATTAACGCTGTCCATTACAGCGGCAGTGTCAAGATCTCAACCCGTTCAGATCACCGGAACGACGTCGGCACTCGTAAGTTGAGCTGTCTTTGTTTGTCATCAGTTTCATCCCACTTTTTTGCGAGTCTGCTTTTGTGAATGCTGGTGTGAGCGTGTCAAAAACTTCTTTGCTAAATACGATTCTTTCAAAGTTATCGGAGAGCAGTCCATTATATTCAATGCCTTTCTCAAACGGGGCGTGAATAATCTGTGTTAGCCAAGGTCTTCTCGTAATAAAAAGAATAAAGAATAATTTCCGACAGTAAGTTCTAAAAAAACGGCACAACTTTGCACTGAAGTTAAAGAAATACACGGTAACTTGAATATCCATCTCAGGAATTCCAAAGACCCTAGTGGTAATTTTATGCCATTATGTAATCAACGGCCGAGTTCGTGTCAACAACCAGGCTGTAAATAAGGGTAGTTTTTTTTTTCTACTTGTGGGCGACTATATATGCACCTCAACATGATATGTATGTCCCCCTCCACGACTAGTCTTTATTTTTCAATGTTACCAACTGTCGGTACTGAAAGTATACGCAGAAATATAAGCACAGTTCATAATGTGAAATGATATATATATATATATATATATATATATATATATATATATATACATTAATGTATGTATATATACATATAATGTATATGGTACACATATCAAATCAGTACTGTTTGCTTATATTTCTACATACATATTCAGTGTCGGCAGTTGATAACAATAATTATTAATATATATATATATATATATATATATATATATATATATATATATATATATATAAGCGATAAATAAATTCTTTAGGTATATAATCAAACAGTTTATGCATATTTGTACATTCACACTAGTAGGCTGAAGATTAAGATTCAAGTAAAGAGAACATGCTTGTATAAACACACAACATCGGTTATATTTTTGCAAAACAGAGCTTGACGTTCACTCATATCCTTTCCATAAGTTCTGCAATTCGTGTCTTTTCGTCCTGTGTTTATGTTTGAGAGAGGAGAAAGAGAGCGAGAGAGCGAAAGAGAGAGAGAGAGAGAGGGCAGATGGTTAGAGCCAGGTATGAAATGTTGATTCTATAGAACACCTTGTGTCTCCACACATTCCGTCATTGTTTATAAACTCTCTCTCTCTCTCTCGTCGTCTCCTCTCTCTCTTGCTCGCTGTTTGAACAACTTAAGATTTTCGTGGATCAGCTGACAAGGAAACTTCTCTCTTGTTTTTGATGAGGTCCGCGTCCTCTGTTCGTTGTATACATTGCGTAATGTGTATATATACGTACATATACATATAATGTATATATACGTACATATACATATATGATATATGTAATATATATATATATATATATATATATATATATACATGCACATACATATATTATATATATATATATCCTCTGTTCGTTATATTCAATGCGTAATGTGTATATATATACATACATATGTATGTATGTATATATAAATAATATACATGCGCATATAATTATATATATATATATATATATAATATATATATATATATATATATATATATATATATACTATATATAGTATATACAGAGCTGTCACATGCACCCAAGTATCCAACATATGAATGTTGCACAAAAGGAAATGAAAAATCGAGAACTGTAATTGACTGCTCTCAGTATTACAGTAATTGTTTGCTCCGCACACTTCCTAAATCTGGAAATAACTCTTTTTGTTATTTTAACCGTTTCTGTCAACTGCAACAAACCGCTTCCATGTGTACAGGAACCCCGCCCTCACACCCCCCCCCCCTCTCTCTACTCTCTCTCTTCTCTCTCGTCTCTCTCTCATCTCTCTTTCTCCTAACCCAACCGCAACCCCTATTTCCTTTTCCATTTTTCCTATGTAAACAAAGAGAACTTATACATTACTCCTCATATGCAACAATATAGGAATGGAATATAGTAGAGTTTAGGTCAAAGTCCAAAGACTGGGACCTTTAAGGCCACTAAGAGCTGGAGAGGAAACTGAGAACAAAGGCAGTTGGACTATGAAATAATTGTTAGGAGAGTGTGGGTAGCACGATGGAAGGAAAAAATATAATATAAACCTATAATATTCTGATCAACTGTGAATAATGCCACGTTAATAGTGGTGTGTATAGCGTTATATACAATGCCCTGTGGATTTGTCGGTGGCAGTCAAACAAATTTTTAGGTAAGAGACAGAGTCCAATATTTACGTAACGCTGAAATTGTACTATACAGCCGCTCACGGAGCTTCTGGAAAAACAAAGATTTTGCAGTCATTCCCAACAATAAATTGGATTTCGTACTAAACTGTTTCTCAGTTTATATATATATATACGCGTGTGTGTGTGTGTGTGTATACCTATATATATATATATATAATATATATATATATATATATATATATATATATAATATTTATATATATATGCTTTTACTTTAGCAAGGTTAAACGAGTCGAACAATGCTCACTGCCTGGCTTCTCGTGTGAGCTGTTGGTTTAAATTTAGGACCATTTAAGATAATAACTGCTTTGCTTCGTGGCATCTCAGATTTGACGTACTAGACATAGCTGATTTAAACATTTTTAAAAACTTATTCATCGTATCAGTACCCTACTAATTTCGTAAAACAACCAAAAAACGATGTTCATAGTTATTAATTATTATTATTTATTATTATTATTATTATTATTATTATTATTATTAATAAGTAGTAGTAGTAGTATTAAAAGTAGTAGTATTTTTCAGAAAATGACATAAGTCCCTCTGTCAACCCCGCCCCTTCCCACCCTCCTCTCTGACCCAGCCCCAGACATCGTATAACCTCTCCCGACCACAGACAGTATATCCCAGCAGCGCCGTACTTTCGGCCAAGAGTTCCAAAATGAGGATCCCCTTGGCGCCCCTTTGGAAGAAAGAGGGAGAGCCGGGAGGAGGAGGAGGAGGAGGAGGAGGGGGAGTAGGGGAGGGAAAGGAGGAAGAGGCTCATAGGTCGACGCCACCAGCAAGCCTTGAAACAAAAAAATCCTCTACATTCCTCGAGACCCAATGCTATCATGCTTAGATCTCGTCCACATTTCTTTTATTCTAAGGGGACTAAATCATTCGCCTTTCGACAACTCGTTATTCGTTTTTTGCTTTTGGGAGAACCGTAAAGAAAAGGGAAAGGCCTGCTTTACTTTACGACTGAAGGACGTCCTTTAATTTTTAGATATCCGACAAGGCTCTTCAATTAAAAGAACACTCGAGACCCCAATGATCTAACAAATAAATGTTGTTGCTTTCTCTGCTATTACATTATTAATAAATAGAATGGCACTTTCTGAAATTATATTCCGGACGAATTCATGACATCTAGATTACCCACATCAAGCGGCATCCGTACTTCTTCACTATTACAGTTTTCAACTTCAATCAGTTCCCACTTCATTTCGTAGTTCTGAGAAGTTTTGTGTATTATGTGCAGTGACAAAGCTTCCTCCTCCTTTTTTTTATGCACATGTCATGTAATTTTTTATATCAGCTTTTCACCGCACTATCTTTTGTTACTGATGGTATTTGAGGCTTCCTCTTGAGATCAATCCACTGGGCATTACGCCTTCAGAACAATTTCCACTGAGGGCCAATGGGACCTTGGGCGCCTTACTGGAGACAGACACACTGGCGTTTGTCCCCCCCCCCCCCCCCCCCCACCTCGTTTTTTGCTTG
>NC_061106.1:31651939-31705555 GCF_015104395.2 Macrobrachium nipponense
TCTGTCGTCTGTTGGGGAGTTGTGGAACTTGTGTTTATGTGTTTTATGGATTTGCAAGTTTTCTGTATTTTATGCAGAGGAATTGAAGAACGTGGAGGTAGCGTTAGTATCCAATTGTTTATTTACACACACACGAGTATACGTATATATATATATATATATATATATATATATATATATATATATATATATATATATATATATATATTTATATATATATTTATATACATATATACATTGTATATGTGTATATATGTGTGTGTGTATGTATATAAGTGCATTACATATACTACGTGTTTATACATACATACCTACATATATATATATATATATATATATATATATATAGATATATATATATATATATATATATATAAACACATTATATATACGCTAAATATACTAAATGCAAGAATTTCAACCCGAAACCGTTAAAAACAGTCAAATCGAGGACAATTATCATCGAAAGGGACCCAAAGTGTACCCCACGACACTAATTGATTGTCCTTCAATAACGCACTAAACAAAAACGAACTCGGTATTAATGGCTGCATTTTCCCGCGACGTTCCTTTGATTGACAAAAAATCAATCGCATCTCTGATCAGCTGACTTTAGTTTCTCGTCTACAAAATGCTGAGTTTATTCGTCTCACAGTGAACACAGATACAAGGATGAGTGTAGTTGTGCATTTGCAAGACGAGCAAGACTAGGAAGGAAAACAGTTCAGCAAAGAGTAGAACGTACTCTAGGGGTACAAACAAAGCCCATTAGGAAGCATGCAAGGGGTGTGAACGTACACACACACATATATATATAATATACACATATGTGTGTACGCATACATTATATATATATATATAAAATGGTAGATAAATAAGTATATTTATATATAATCGTATATTGATGTTTCGTTTACTTCCAAATCATTTACGGTAATATCGACTACTTACGATATAATAATGGTAGCAAGGATGAGACGTAATCTAAGGTTGAGAGAGAGAGAGAGAGAGAGAGAGAGAGAGAGAGAGAGAGAGAGAGAGAAGCATGATCATCCACGTGACTTGAGTGGAAAGGATGAACTCTACGACTCACTCAGACTTCCGAGTCATTTGCATAACCTGTTTTTAAGTCTCTCTCTCTCTCTCTCTCTCTCGGCCTTGGCTTCAGTCCACTTCTCAAGTTCAGATATATTTCACACCGATCATACTATATAACAGCGCAATATTATTGAATCTTTAGACATTTTCTCTATTTTGCGAAGCATATGTAATGCCTCATCTACAGTGACCAAGGTTTCTATATTTTAATGCAAAGCCATTTTGGGTTTTAGATTAACCTCGAATTCCAGTGTGTAAGAGCTGTGCTGGAAACGTCTTCCAAGGTCACTTTAAATAGCATATATTCTTAATTCTTTTACCTCACGTCGTTGCTTGGTTTCGCGTTTTCAAAAAGAAAGAATGAATCATGAGATCTTTCAAATTTTAGAAATGAGATCTTTTGAGCGTTAGAAATAGTGCGTGGTATTCATCTTACCGGAAGAGAGGCAGTGAATTACGTTGAGCCTAAAGTACAGGCATCGTAATATTTATCATCTAACGGGCGTTCAAATGCAGGCCAACGTCCAGCACTCGACTTGAAGACGGAGAGAGGCCAGACCGCTTGCAAAGCAAGATGACATACTCATGCAACCTACGCAACCTTTCTCGCCCGCGCGCGGGAACTGTCGCAGGAACAATGGAGAGATGTGAAGCCGTATCACCAAGACTCGATGCTATACCATTAGTCACGTCATTGGAAGCTGGGTGTGCCATCATCCCCCTAACGCCCCCACCCCACCCCCACCCCCCAAAACCCGCCCGCCCTCCTCCTTTTCCCCTTCTTTCTTTTTTCCCCAAGCGGATCCGGAAACTGTAAGACCCGGATCTTCTTCTTTCCAAACAAATATATCGCATTTTGGATCGCAAACTTTCACCTCCTATTGACAGCGTTTTCGCCCAGAAACTACGCCCACACGCATCCCTGTATTATCAGTCCTTTCTCGCTTTAGTCATCTCTCTCTCTCTCTCTCTCTCTCTCTCTCTCTCTCTCTCTCTCTCTCTCCTGCCATCACCGTGTCTGTGGAATGTATAGGACTTCCGCACGACTATTTTCCAGGAATGGGATTGGCTGTTGAACGATGACGTCACGTTCTACCTGAACTGAAAGTACAGCTATGTCCCATCGGCGATACAGGTGGATATTCAGAGTGACGGGGCTGCGTTATCACAACAGCCCAAGGGGCAAAATCAGATGCTAATGTTAAAATCGAATTAACACACATGTCACTGTTGGTTAAGAAAATTATGAATGATAATATATTTAACATAAGCTGGGCAGGTAAAAGATACGTATGTGACTTACATACACACGCACACACACACACACACACACACACATATATATATATATATATATATATATATATATATATATATATATAGATTTATAGATATTATATATATGTTTTAATACATACATACATGCATACACACATATGTTGTGGCAATATATATGTGTGTTGTTGCCCTCATCACTGGGAATTAATGAATAGTTCAAGTGGAAAGCTGAAGTCGTGACACATATGTATATATGTATATATATATATATATATATATATATATATAATATATGTAAACATATACTATATATATATATATATATATATATATATATATATATATATATATATATATATATATATAAGTATGATAGGAGGCATGCATGTGCACTTGAGTTTCAAACATCAGATATACCCAACCAAAAGAGGAACAAGTCACTGGAGGGTGCTGGAAGTCCTCTTTATTTTGTACAATTTCCCTCTCCAGTAAACCGCGACGAAGAGAAAAACGATAAAGAAAAAAACGCGGAGGAAGGGAAAAAAAAAAAAAAAAAGTCCCATTGCGAAACTGCCGAATGTCACCTTGCGTGCCGGTGATACATTCTTAACGTAAACGATTCTTGCTATAACTCAACGAAATGATTCTGCTGACGTCACGGTTCCGAAATCAGAGTTCTTGTGATATTCCATTTGTCTTAAGGCATAGTAGCTTAATAGGGCTGACCGTTCTGCCTTCAAAGCATTCTTTCATGCTGGGTAAATCTCGACCGTTTTGAAAGGAAGGGTTGACAGGTCGGATTTATGTATGAGTGGTTGATCCAGTCATTTAAATTGCCGAAATTATGGATTAATCACATGCATCAAGCATATATATATATATATATATATATATATATATATATATATATATACTAATATATATATATATATATATATATATATATATATATATATATATATATATATATATATATATATATATATATATATATATATATTGTTTACTTGTTAAAACGGGCTGTTTACTTGAGTGTACTGCTTTGTTATTTGTTAAAATTAAATAGAATATCAAAGGTAGACCGTCTACTAAAGCAGCACCTATATATATATATATATATATATATATATATATATATATATATATATATATATATATATATATATGTGTGTGTGTGTGTGTGTGTGTGTGTGTGTGTGTGTATGTGTGTTTGTTTGTGTGTGTGTGTGTGTGTTTGTGTGTGTGTGTGTTTTATGTCAATCATCAAAGTTGCTGAATGAAATCCTTACATACATACATACATATAAGCATTAAAATAACAACAAATAAATCTATGAATCAGTAGCTAAACAAAAATAAACACACTTTTTTTCGTCAAAACTTGACTATCGAACCCAAATCGAGTAATGAAAATACACTCAAAATAAAGATTTATGACTCAGTAGCTTAATAGCTTAGAAACGGTCGAACCTAAATAGAAGTGGCAATAAAACCCAGACATGATCACGTGTAGCATGAACCACAAAGGCGAGAGCACTGCTGCATGCCGCCAACAGACGCAGAAGAGGTAAGCATGTGTACCACTAACAACGGTGTCTGAATAGAGAGAACCAGCGTTTCTGGCAGTAGCTACGTGTACAGGGGAACAAAACATTGACCTCAATTTTGCATATAGAAAAAGAAAACCCACAGAACAAAACAAAGAACCGATGACTATCTACAAAAGCGTTTATAACTGTGTATCTCAGCCTCGACCTTTGTTATCACTGACCCCTCATTTTAAAACAAAGGACTGTCAGAAAACGTCGCGCTCCTTCCGGCGCATCTAAAAGCATCGCGGACTCTGTAAACTAGTTTTTTTTTCATCGTTATTCTCATTAATATGTGTCACTCGGGCATCTCCAGTCTCAGTCTCTCGCCCGGAAGGTGCCGGCGTTGACCCCAAGATCGATCACCAGGTGGGGTTCCGCAAACGTCGCATTGGAACGTTTCTCACGTGGCACTTCGTTATTAACTCGGCTTGCATTCGCGATGCCACGAAGTTTCCGGTTAATATGGTTTTCTTTCAAGCGATTATCATGCTAAAATAACCGTTATATTACTGAGTTTTTTTTACAGCACCTAAATACAGAACAGTTTTCTAACAGTTTAGTTGCAATTACGAAAAATTCAACAATGAAGAAACCTTAGCTAGGTGAACTGTCGAACGAATTGTTGCACCAGGCTTTAAAACTGCTGTAACAAATAGGGTTACTGCTCACAAAACTAGCAGGGGAGCCAATCCAATTATTCGGGCCTCAAACATTAGCAATAAGGAGTCACGCATTGCGTCAAATATTGTATAGTCTGGATGTTTACATCAGTTTTAGTCTTTGCATAATGATGAGCAAAGGTACAATTAAGATGTGATAATAATAAATAAATAAATTAGCATAAGGGGGAAAACATGGTTCTGAACGACTTGAGGCAGTCGAGTTATTAAGAGTGAAAATAGCCAATCTGGCGAAAGAGACTATAAAATCGGAGGTGTTGGGAAGAGACAAAAAATATGAATTGAGAGGCTCTGAGATCTCGAGAGCACGGTGATAAATACAAGCTAGAAATCATTAGTACAGTTTAGATAACGAGGGTCGATGTGCTGCTAATGAGGTTTCCAGGCACGTGCATGATGCGAGCGCTGTTCAGGATTAGGCCTGCCTGCCAAGACAAAATATGTGGAAGAGAACGGGGTTTCGTATTTCTCTAAAACCAGCCACTTGATGGAAATGGCATTGACCACCAATCCTACTAGAGGCAGATCGAAACAATGTCCGACAAGCCCAACACATCTAGAGTGTATTATGTCCCTGACGACAACAGAGAATATTGTCAAAGGCATCATTGCCTTTGTTACTTTCTTGTCTGGTGACTTTGGAAGGAAATTCTTCGCCGTATAACGGAGCCATCCGTAGTCCAGGTGGAAGGGAAATGCTGTTGACTGAGGAAGTGCAAAGCCTTGTTGATAAAAGTGTGATAAACACGCCGACGACGATGATGATAATACCGCCAGCTAACGCTCCACGCCCATCCTACCTGACCCCTCTCGTCTGACGCCCATTATAGGGATTTAGAAAAAATATAATAACAAATATTGTCACACCACATACACACTCAAACACAAACGGCAGTTCTAAACATAATTTTTAAGTTACCTCCAATTGCCATGTAAAAATTCTGAAATCGCCAATCACGTCCCCAAAGAATTCCATAATCGACTACGTATCGGAGTTTTACCCAAATCTTTATTCTTTTTTGACATTTTCGCATTCTCATTCTACTTACACAGAAATCATAGCAAAAGTATTCAGTTCTTTAGTCAACGTTACCAGCAAGATAATCTAGTAGCATGGAGCTTTAAATGCAGCCATTTAGCGGGATCCTATATATGAGCTGGCAGCGAACCCTCGGCACGTAATACTCATCAATGTTTTGAACAAAGAGCGGCAGGCGTTTCGGTTTATACCGAAGCAGAATTATGGGACGGTGACCTGTTTAACGAATAATAGAATAATGGAAATATATAATTTTAATAAGATTGATTCTCCTCAGCGAAGGCCCATAACTGGAATGTTGAAAAAAAAACAGGTTTTGTCATTTCTCCTACTTTTGTACCGGTGGTCACAAGGGTGGAGTACGCATGCTCCTGGCAATCCCCGTTCTGCCAGCTTCCGGTCAGACGATGGCATCGCCAAATCCCTCGTTACTACTGTCACCTGGATATCCCTTTATTCTGCCTGGCCATCAATAAGGGTGATCACGATTTAATCAGCGTGACTGAACATCGTTTTCCGCTTCACGTAACATAACTGGAATGAAGGCGCCACATAGCCGTAGCTATTGAACAGGTAGCAACGTTTATTCGCAATCGCCAATCGCACGTTAAAAATTTTGTTCGAGTATATCTTAATTTAACCAGACTGCTGAGCTGATTAACAGCTCTCCTAGGGCTGGCCCAAAGGATTAGATATCATTACGTGGCTAGGAACCAACTGGTTACCTAGCAACGTGGCCTACAGCTTATCGTGGGATCCGAACCACATTATATCGTGAAATTAGTTTCTAATCACCAGAAACAAATTTCTCTGACTCCACGTTGGCTGAGCGGGGACCAATCGCAGGTGACGAAATAAAAAGGAAACCAAAATGGTTAACAAGACAAACTTCGAATGATGAAAAAGAAAGAAAGAAAGAGACTGATAGTACCAACAGGCTTGAAAAGGACAGTCTACAGCAAGAGGAAGAAGCACAGACGTGAACGGCATTCCGACAACGATTGCTCCATAATTGCTCTCCTCACAAAGGAGTCATTATGAATCTTTAGGCATAGTCGTCAGTAAAGGACGAACGAGATTAAAGGAAGTTCGTTTCTTGAGGCTGTTTGCGGCTGTGATCGCTAATCTACCAGGAGAGGGAAGTCTATTCTCGGAGGACACAAACCACCGCGGAGTGGAGTGGCAAACCGTCGGTGGTGGGTGGTAGGGGGATGGTACTACATGAATATTTAGAGAGAGAGAAGAGAGAGAGATAACAGGATGGTTAATGGTTAGAGGGTTCATTCATGAGATTTCGTGATGAGAAGTGCTTTGGGGTCACTGCGAATTAAGATCATCTTATCTTCAATAGCGCGAAGGTTATAATTATGTAGCTGGCTGGCCTAGCCAAGGATTGCAACATGCAACTCTTAGTTAAATTCATAATTTATAAACGGAGTGAAACCATGCTTTGACCTTAATGGATGACTAGTGTTGCCCGTATATCAAAATTCTTTCCAATGCGTAATGTTTATCTTCTCGAAGCGTTTGAAGCTAAACAAATAAAGAGGCGCTGTTGTGGTCTCCACCGTGAATCACTGATTCTCATCTACGTAAAACAGCGGTTGCCATTTGAAACGTGAATTTGTAATCATAAATCTTATTTTCTCCTCATTTTTTAAAGTATATAACTTGTAATTTTATGGGCCGTAATGACAGCAGAAGGAATTACCGTGTAAATGGAAGGAATGACGTTACAAAACTAGTTTAGCCAATATTGTGCTAGGCATCAGAAGACGTCTAACATATCCAGCACATGTAAATAAAAGTAAATGATTTCAGCTTATGTGGTTAGCATTCTCATCGTAAGCCTTGACAGTTGTGGTAGTGGTCATGAATCCAATTAGGCACTCTAGGCTAATACCATCCCCCCCCCCCCTCCACTCATGGCCGATTATTGTGACTTCCTCGTGAAGTCCGAAAGTGCGCTTGTTGGGAGCCATTTCAACGCTAAACAGTCTTCATTAAGGTCTTGCAAGTAAACATTCATTGATAAAGTAAGTGAATGACTTGGATCTGTGCTTCACTGTACAAATTACATTAAAGCTCTCTTCATTACAACTCTCTCTTATATTTCCAAGACGTGGTACTAAGGTTTGGGGCCGATAACACCTCTTCGTGTATTTTTGGCCTCGGAAATCCGGTCGGGCATCCCAAAAGCAGTACTAGATCTCGCAAACTTTGGTACCCGCGAACATTCACCTTAATTCGACACAACACTGCCACACTTAACGTTACGTAAAATTGGGACTTGAGGCGTAAATAACTTTCCACTTTAATTGACGAAAATCTCTTAGATTAATTTGTAAAATCTTCATTGAAATTACGTACCTGCGCAGTTGTCTAAGATTACCAAAATAACACCGCAAAACTTTTATCACGTTATTACTACATGCTGCTTAAAATAACTATCTATCCTGTGTTTTCATACACAGAAACGATAGAGAACAGACGTATAATAAATTGTAAGACTGTACCTGCGCAGTTGTCTACGTTATTTGTACCATTATCAAAGTAATGTCGCAAAATCATTATCACGTTATTACTACATGCTGCTTAAAATAACTATCCTGTGTTTTCATACAGAGAAACGATAGAGTCCAGGCGTGTAATAAATTGTAAGAACGTAATAACTATTTAGACGAGTATGGGGAGCTGTCCTCTCCGTATCCCAATATTCCTTTCATCTTGTACCCTGGGGAGGCTACGGCATCAGGTACCTTTGCTACAGATTGTTTACAGATATGGACTACGTGACTGCAATGTAAATGATACATTAATGTCCAATGCTGGAACGTAAAAACGAGTTCGGGATATTTTAGAAATTGTCAAATTTGTTAGGCCTACGTCAGATATTCAAAACATAAATAATACATTAGAAAAAAACACACTTAACTGCCTGATTCAACTTGATAAGGAACAACACAAATCATTATCGATCTGTGTAAAGGATTATTTAATAAGGAACCAAAAGTATATTCAATCGTGGAATGTATTTCTTCAATTATGTCAAAGAAATATACTATTGGCTTTTGAATTAATCTATCTATCTATCTGTCTCTGGAGCGAAACTAGCGATCTGTGGAACGACTGACTGTTCTCCACGGAATACCAATGTGCAATGTCTTGACCTTGGTGTTCACAGGCAACAATACCTATTGTTACGTTTTATTTTCTCAAGTCTATGTTTTGTAATTGATCGCTGGAGGTTTTTGATAACGAAATGTGGTTATTTTTAGACTTTTGGATGCGTAAATATATATATATATATATATATATATATATATATATATATATATATATACACACACACATATATATATATATATATATATATATATATATATATATATATATATATATGTATGTATGTGTGTATGTATGGTATGGTGTGTTGTGACTAAAAAAGCCTTGGTTGCCGCTACCCAAGCTTTATTGAGCCCAAACACAAGTAGAACTACAGTACACAAACCCCGTAGCACTATTGTAAAATGAATAAAACTTCTGACTGCTCTCAAAATAAATCCACGACACTGCAACTTACTAAATATACTTAACATCAATATACATACACTTCCTATGTAGAGACTAATACACAAATAAGCCAAGCGAGAGGGATCTTACGTGCGTGGACAGCCCCGCCAATCCGTGATAAACAAACCCGAGTATGACAACATGCGATGACAAAAGTATGAAAATACAAACGACAAAAGTATGAAAATTCAGTACAGTAGAGATTTTTATTCGAACTGTAATCTCATGTGATCCCTGAAGAAGTGAATTAATTTTTTTCATTTTAGCAAGCAATAGTTTGTTTGTATGTATGGTGTTTTTACGTTGCATGGAACCAGTGGTTTTTCAGCAACGGGACCAACCACGTCGAGAGTGAACTTATGTCACCAGAAATACACATCTCTCACCCCTCAATGGAATGCCCGAGAATAGAACTCGCGGCCACCGAGGTGGCAGGCCAACACCATACCGACCACGCCACCGAGGCAATTAGCAAACAATAGTGACACAATATACTTTTACCTAAGTAATTCCCACGTACGAATTGACCACGTACGTGATGATTTCTGTTAATTGTAGTATTTGTTAGTGTGTTTTGTAAACGAAAAGCACGGTTTTTCAAAAGACCGGTAAGAGGGTGCCAGGACGTAATGTAACGAATAAAAAAAAATATAAATATAAGCAAATGTTTGTCGAATTCTTGGTAAGTCATGAGAGTTTGTGTTTGTGCGCGCGTCGTGTGTAACTTTCAAGGGCACACGAATGAGATGGTGCGGTTGGATGGAATCGATAGTATAAAATTACCAGAGTAAACGACATTTTACCATGATCAAACTTCTCGTGTCTGAAACCTTTCGAGACAGAAACTGACGTAGATTCTTTGTTTAAGATGAAAAAAAAAAAAAAAAAAAGGCTCTCACAGTCATATGTCGTTTGTTTCAGTACCTGGAAGATAAAACCAGCCCATTACAATCGCAGGAAGTTTACCTCGGAACAATGATAGGCGAATATCCAACGTAGCAGTTTCCGGGCCCATAATGTCACCCTGGCAGCTTTGCCTATTATTGTTTATCGATGACACTGAATGATATTTCTTCACGGGCTTCCGCAATAAGCATAATCTTGCAATCAATATTTTGTGTGTACGTGTATTTGTTTGTATGTGTGTGTAATTGTTCATATGTATATTTATTTGTTCGTATGTGTATGCATGTGCATGTCTGTCTCTGTGTTGTTTACCTAATTTCTTAGAAGTCAGGCTAAATGTTTTATGTTCCCGATATAAGAATTCTGTTCATGATACACAGAATCACGCAGATGCCAACAAAAAACCGACTCCCGGAGAATATTTTATCAAAACGCATTAGCGCGATCCCGTTTTCGTGATTTCCAGATGCCCAGCTGTGTACGAACACATTTAGTCTCAAATAAATGCACTATTCTTCGTTAGTCCCTCCCGCGCTTTGATAAGCTTATTCTTGAAGAATTATTTATAATCTTATGCCAGATAAGTAATGCTTTAATATAGCAGGGAGTGCTTATCTCTCTCTCTCTCTCCACCAGTGCTGAAAAAGCTGAATATATTTACATCTCCTTTCACCACATGTTAGCAAACAGACACGGATAGAGTAAGCCTGACATTGGTTTCTCCCACCATGCAGCAAGGACACCGGATGATCGGTTATTTGTGGTTGCCTATTGGCCCTATTCAACCCTTCCATTTTGGCCATTGTCCCCAAAGATATCGGTGTTAGCGATTTTGTTTCTATATCTTTTAATTCTTCACCAATGCGTACATACGGTGTGTGTGTGTGTGTGTGTGTACACGCGAGTGCACAAACACCGGGGAATATAATTTCTGAATTACAATTAAAAGAACGATCAGAGTTTAAGAAACTTGTAACTGTTGAAATATGAGCCTAGTGCTATACCAGACAACAGAAGATACATTATCTGGTTCTAGGTACATTGTGAATGAAAGCAAATTTTGAAATCATCTCCCATAATCCAGGTCATTTTTCCAGCTCGTTGAAGCGTTTGTTTCTTTTTCGTCTGAGTGAATTTGCATTTTGCTTTTAAAGACGCGAACCGCAAACAGAAACACAAGCCTGCTCAGGATTCCACTTTTGGGTGGAAAATAAATTCATTATCAGTGGACTGTTTCTTTTAATTACTGCCTTTCTGTTTTACATAGAACACAAGATCCTGGAAATACAGAGGGCGTTAGAGAATCCAGAACTAGAATGATAAAAATACCGATTCCTCATTGACCTATCTTTTTAAACTTATTTCTCTCTCAATGAAGTCTCTCAACCGATTCTCTTCTTTCAGATGTACTTAACGAAATTCGGCTACATGGATCCAGCATCGACGAATCCCAATTCAGGCGCTCTGCTCTCCGCGGAATCTGTGCACAAATCCATCATGGAATTCCAGGTAAATGCAATAACTCAATAAATAATAGATTAAGCACGATTAGACCAGAGACGCCACCTTATTCCATGACCTTAAGTATTTATGTATATATATATATATATATATATATTATATATATATATATATATATATATATATATATATATATATATATATTCCAATGTCATTTGATATCTATGTCACTCATCACCTGCAGGAAATATGTTCAATAACAGCCTATTTCCTTCCTATCAAACAGGCGTTCGCTGGCTTGAACCAGACGGGCCAACTGGATGATGTGACAATCGAGATGATGAATACGCCCCGTTGTGGTGTCAAGGACAAAGTCGGTTACGGTTCCGAAGCCCGAAAGAAGCGCTATGCCCTGCAGGGTAAGTTATGTCGCAAGGAGGAATATATTTTACTATTTTGTTAAATACATATTTTTTATAGGTATACATTTAAGTATGCATGTATATATATATATCTTATATTAGTATATGTATATATTTATATATATATATGTATGTATATATATATATATATATATATATATATATATATATATATATGTATATATATATATATATATATAATATATATATACACGTGTATGTAAACATAAAAATTAATCTACTTTAATTATGTTATGAAAATCGTTAAGTATATCCTAGTTTAACCAGACCACTAAGCTGATTAAGAGCTCTCCTAGGGCTGGCCCGAAAGATTAGATTTTTATTTACGAGGCTAGTAACCAATTGGTTACTTAGCAACGGGACCTACAGCTTATTGTGGGATCCGAACCACATTATAACCAGAAATAAATTCCTCTGGTTCTGCATTGGCAGCAGCAGGGAGCGAACTCGGGCTACCAAACTGATAGGCGAGTACATATCCCGACTCGTCCAATGAGGAACAATCCGGTTATGAAAAGTATCCGAACATCTAGACCTAACCATAAATCGAAAAAAATACACAAAATCTTGTTTGCTTCCTGTGCCTGAGATACTTAACGGATTACACAAAGTAAAATAGATCAACTTGATTTTTTCTTCCCCAGGATCCAGATGGCGTGTGCGTGACCTCACATACAGAATCACCAAGTATCCTAAGGCTCTTCTCAAGGCAGATGTGGACAGAGAAATTGGTGCAGCTTTCAAGGTAAACAAGAGTCACTGATGTCTCCGTTAGAATACAGAAAGGAATGGAATATAAAATTTAGGCTAAAGGCCTGAAGCCATTCAGCGCTGAAAGGCAAACTTAGAGTAGAAAGGTTGGAAAGGTGTAGGAGGGTGGATAAAAAGATGGAGAGGTACAGTAAAAGAAATGTAAAGGGTTGCAGCTTGGGGCCGAAGGAACGCTGTAAATAACCTTTAGTAATGCCTACAGTGCAGCGCATGAGGTGCGCCGATGACATTACCCTCCTACGGAGAGCAATGTCATGAGCATTTGTTGAAAGACATGACTTTCATTGCTTGGTCCTTGCTATGGCTTCTCACTAACTTGGTAAATCATTCAACGATGGGTTGATCCCATGAAGACATTCATTCCTATAAAAAAAAAATTCACCTTGAATTTTCACAAAATTAGTTATATGTGTATCTATTTATTAATCTATTAATTTATCTTCTTTCCTCTTCTAATAACTGATCTCTTCTTTCTGTAAATTTTTATTATGTTAAGTAACTTCTTTCTATGGAGCACCAAGTTCTTTGAAAGCTTGTATTTCAAGTCATTGGACACTTTAGAATTGTTCCATATAAATAGGGGTTTATCTTCAGAATAAAAATAGTAATAATAATAATAATAGTTCACAATTGAATGTCTTTTTCCATATAAGGCCATGTCAAACGAAGACACAAGGTAAACACCTGTGTCAGCCAATCGGCCTATATTGGCCCCTGCCACGAACTCAAATAACAGCAAATCCTCCTGCCACAGGTGTGGGAAGACGCCACCAACCTCAAGTTCGAAGCCGTGAACGGCGGCAAAGTCCACATCGAAATCCGCTTCGAAAGAGCCGAGCACGGTGACGGAGACCCATTCGATGGACCAGGGGGCACCCTCGCCCATGCCTACTTCCCAATCTACGGCGGTGACGCTCATTTCGACGATACTGAAACCTGGACCATTGATAGCTACAAGGGTAAGTAAGGTTCATATGAGCCTTCATTTGAATTTATTTGAATATAGAATTTAGGCCAACGGACAAGCACAGGCACCTGTGAGGTCATTCAGCTCTGAAAGGGAAATTGACAGTAAAAGTTTAGAAAGAAGTAACAGAGGAGAGGGTGGACAGTAAAAAGGAAGAAAGAGTTTGAAAGAAGGTACAGTAAAAGGAACGAAAGGGGTTGCAACTCGGGCCGAAGGGACACTGCAAAGAATCTAAGTAATGTCTTCAGAACACTGCATGTGTTGTTGAAAGAGAAATGTGGTTATTCTTTGGATATTTTGCTTCCCTTACGTCTATGGTCCTGAGTAAATACTATAGTCTACTCATATTATTAAACAAAAAAGAGTATCCTCAAGACGTCCCATCATTTAAGACGCCTATGAACCTGAGTAAATAATATGGTCCAGCCATGTTATGGAAAATAAAATGTTCTTATCTCTACGATTATTATTTATTTCACCACTTTAGACGTCTATGGAGTTGAGTGAATTATATCCTCCTCTCGTCTTGCTGAAAAAATGTGATTATCTTCAGATATTTCCCCTTGTAATTGCTCTGTTTACCGACTCCACTATGGCGTCTGTGGTCATCATATACTGAAAATATGCACAATTTTCCAGGTACCAATCTTTTCCAAGTAGCAGCCCACGAATTCGGTCACTCTCTTGGACTGTCTCACTCTGACGTCCAGTCTGCTCTCATGGCTCCGTTCTATCGAGGCTACCAGAGGAACTTCAAGCTTGATAAAGATGATGAATTGGCTATTCAGGTGAGCACGAATTTGCAGTAATATCTTAATTTCTGTTGTCATCATGTATAAATTACTTACGATCAGTGCATGGCTGCTTGTGAGGTTTTTTAGTCAAATATCACCTTTCCCAATAATTTCTCTCTCTGCAGGCTTATTTCCCTTTAGACCCCTCTTGGATTTACAGTCTGACGACATTGTGTACGAAGGTTTTCAGCTGAAAGTTTAAAGAAAGATAGAACGAAAGAATAGCCAACATATATAATATATATATATCTATATATATATATATATATATATATATATATATAGATATAATTAATAATACTATATATATATACACACTCGACCCTTACTGTTCGCAGATTCACAAGTTATCGACTTGCCTATTCGCAGTATTTTTCACTGCAAAATATTCACTAATTACTATATTTTCATATCATTTACATGAACAATAGCAGTTCTAAGGGGTTTTAATTAATCGCGGATTTCAGCTTTCTGCGGGGGTCTGGTACCCATCTCCCGTGAATACGGGGGTCTACTATATATATATTGCAATTGAGTTTTTACTTGTAGTCCAACAGAAGTACGCATCTTAAGACAAATGAGAGCGTACAAAATCTGCAAATCAAAATTCACTAATCATACAGTCTACAGAAAAAATGCTCTTGGTCTCATCACTCTTTATCTCTTGCAGGCTTTGTATGGAGAAAAATCAACAAGACCCACTCCACCTACAGCAGCACCCACTGCTTCAATTCCAGGAGATGGCACTCTTTGCAGTGACGGAAGAATCGATGCTATTGTTACCATGTCAGACAAAAAGACTTATGTGTTCAAGGGTACGTATCAGTCAGGGGTGCCCAGTTTTAATCTCTTAGGTGCGCTTTAAATTTAATATCTAGGCCATTAAAGTTTTCTGTCCAGAAAACAGATATTTTATATTCTACCATGTCAAAAAATTCTATTGCGACTCATATTTCTTCAGGTTTAAACTTACTTTCTTTGCTTTGGAGCCTGACCCAACGGTATCTACTGCTTTCTGACAATTCATGATAAAATGAAAGAAAAAATCATGTGCATATCTGCAAATAACTGAAACAGTTCCATTCCCTCACCGTAACTGTAACCCAGAAAATGACATAACCCGCCTCGGCATAAAACGACGTAACCTCAGACGTATACTGTAACCCAGAACCAATTTATTTTTTTATTTTTATTAAAATATTTGAAAAGCGACGTAAACTCGGAATGATGTAACCTGTGGACTGTCTATAAAAATCCAACCCTAGTCTTTCTTCAAAACTAACGACAGACCTGGAAATTTCAGTCATCATCATTTATTTATCATTTCAGGTTCTCAATACTGGAAGCTCACAGACAACGGTGTTGCCACAGGTTATCCCCGATCCATCTCAAGGGACTGGGGTGGTCTTCCCTCTAACCTTAATGCAGCATTCACATGGACCAATGGAAAAACTTACTTCTTCAAGGTAAGTAATTTCCCTCATCACTAGACAAGATTATGCACCTCATGATGTCTGTTCAATATTTTTGTTTAGGGTTTGCAATAATTTCAAACACATATGGTCCTTATGTTTAGACATATAGAGCAAAATACCTGAATGCTACGTTTTAAAGGAGCAGGGGACCCATTTTAATATCCAATGTTAAAATTCAGCCATGTGCTAACCATTCCTAATTTGGCAGGGTGGCAACTACTGGCGCTTCACTGACTTGGTCATGGACTCTGGTTACCCCAAATCTATCAACAAAGGCTTTGCTGGAATTCCTGACGACATCGACGCTGCCTTTGTATGGTCTGGCAATGGCAAAATTTACTTCTTCAAGGTATGTTAGAATCGATTGTAGATGATAGAGCTAAGGGGAAGATACAAATAATTACCTACTTGTGGAGAAAGGGTAAAAGGAATATATATATGATTACACAAACACTTTGATCTAATTGTAACCACGTTTTACAGGGCGGAGATTACTGGAGATTTGACCCCAGTCAGCGCCCACCTGTGAAAACAAGCTATCCTAAACCTATCTCCAACTGGGAAGGCCTTCCTAACAATCTGGACGATGCTCTTCAGTATGAAAATGGCTACACCTATTTCTTCAAGGTAATTAACATGATAATCATTATAATTATTATCATTATTCAGGGGATCAACCCTATTTATATGGAACAGGCCTGCAGGAGCCACTGACATGAAATTCAAACTTCCAAAGGAAATCCCAGATCATAGGAAATACTGAAAGAAGAGATCAGTTATTAGTAAGAGAAATGAACAATGAACAAATAAGTCGATGAAAATGTAACAAATTATTAAAAGTACAAGAATTGTTTTAGGATAGTAATATATTGCATCTTCGCTTGAACTTCAGAGATTATAATTGCCCAAAGTCCTCAGGAAGAACCACTTTGCCCCGTACGATTAAAAAAAGGAATTACTGGTAACAAGTGGTTCCAAAATTCTTCACTTAATAGTTGGAGAGTAATTTAACGTGTTGTCTCTTCAGGATGGTCAGTATTACCGCTTCAATGACAGAGCCTTCCGCGTGGACAGCGCTGACCCTGCCTTCCCTCGACCTGTAGGAACTTGGTGGTTCGGATGCCCAGCCTCGGGGTCCCAGGTAAGATGAATGAAAGGCAAAAGCTGATAGAATACATTTTCGAAAATCATGAGAGTTTGGTCAGATTTTTTTGCTGAAATATTTATTTTACTTATTTGCTAATCAGTTTTATATATCTTAGGTGGCTACAGGAGTACAGCATGACAGAGGGGATGTCCCATTGCCTAATTCTGATGCCCAAGAAGACACTCTTGATGCTGGTAAGTGACAACATGATATTTATGTACCCAGAAAGAATATTAAATAGATTTTGCTGTTCCTACGGAGCTATTAAGCATTGGTAAATCATTTCTTATCTGTTGCAATTATAATTATACAAATGAAATAACCGCTGACTTTGCTATTAATATACAAAATATATATACTTTTAACAATCAATGGACTAAACTCTAGAACTTATATATGTTCTGTAATTTCATTTTGTGTTTAATTTAATATATGTGATATCTGTGTGAATTATGTTCTCCACTGCATACTAACACACTCTTCTGTGCACGCTTCTAGTTGTGTTTGGTGGGTACTCTTAGAACTAGTGCATGATGATATCCTTATTGTCAAGTTACTGATATGAAAAGAATTCTTTCTTAACCGAATGATAAGTACCAATTATTTACTTTTTTGTAGCATGCTACCTTAGTCTTTCATATTCATAATACAATGGTTAATTCTAGTATTAAAGAAACTGCATAATAATTTTCTTAGTTCTGTAAACAGTAATTCACGCAATCTGTAGATTGTTTTTTTTTTTTTTACTTTTTATATCAAAAGCTACAGTGATCTTTAAGATATTTGTACTGTTCTCAGGAATTTTTTTAAACTTAATATTTAACTTGAGTACTACTCTAGGCCTTGTGCACACTTTTCCTCATATTTGTACCTGTTTTCATGCTTTTCCACCTTTGATATGCATCTTGACAAAAGTATCTGAGCAATGTTTTCTCTATTTTCGAATGATCTTTGAAAAAAAGACCATCAGGCATACGAACTCACTGTTCAGATGTTTTGATTTCGACTTTCCCCTTCATGTAAGCGCTCTTCTAGGAACGCTGTAATGCTATTCACATTTAGTTCACGTAGCTTAGTGCCTTCCTGTGTCATTCTCAAATAGTTTCAAGGTTCACCATCAACCTTTATATAAGGACTGTTTCATAAGGTTATATACCTCTCCACCTCGTAAGACCAACCTCTTCAACCTCTCGTCAGAGCCTCTTCAGGGGGTTCCAGCATTCCCAAAACCTGTGCACTTTCAGGTCTTTGATCTACTGCAAATTTTTTCACGTCTTCTGTTTTTATCTTTCCCTTTGCACCTCTTGCACGGGCAGATAAGCACTTTTTCATCAAAAAGAAAGCACCCAGAAGCAGTCGGTCTTGTCTCTAACTGGCCAAAGCTAGCTGAATGGTATATATTGTGAACGGACTATCAGATATCCAAAAATGTAACACTGCCATCCCAAAAGCTCTGGACATGCATGATTACTATTCATAGACATTAAACTCATCGTTTCTGCAGAAAAGGAGCAATATCAAAGCAAGAATTCCTCATTAATCCTGTATCTATATTGGTTTTTTATTCATTGTAAGATAAAGTAAACATTATTAATTCAGTGACCACATCTTGCTTGGACTTTCTCATTTTTTCTGATGCTTTGATAATGTTTAGTCTCCTCCTTGCTTGTCTACAAAACTAAAGATGAAATGCCTCTTCCTTTGCATTACAATGTAACCTGCATAGTTTAGATATTTGTGCGTTTCAGCAATTCCCTAGTGCTTGAGAAGACAATAAGTTGTTCATTAGTAACTTAGTACTGGCACCCTTTCATCAGCTCCAAATCAGCTGTGCTTTCTTGACAATAATCCCTCTTTGTGATTTCGTCTACTTGTGCTGTTTTGTAAAGCCCTGAATAACAAAAGAAAGAATAACAGTCTTTAACATTTGTCTTCGTAAAACTGTAATACTGTAATTAGTGTACTCTAATGCAGTATGTAAAGATTTATCATATCAAATTTGATCATGAAAATATCGCCATTGTTTTAGAATTTGTCCAAATTTTATAAGTTTGTTGGATGAACAGGAAACACCGAAACATAATTTTATCTAGTAATAAGTTCAAGCTTCGGCAGCAAATTAGATTCTTTCTTTATGAATTTAGTATTTCCACTTAGAAATTGTCTGCCTACTTGTAGCAATAAATGTCATTTCTAAACCGCGGTAAATTCAGGATGATGCAGTGGTATGGTAATGAATGTGTACCACTTTTTTGAAAAGAATTTGTCAAATACAGATGGAAATCATTTAGTTAGATTTTCTTGTAGAAATGAAACACTTGCTTAAAATTCAAAGCGACATGAATCCAAATAACAGTTTTTCTTTACAAGTTTTCATTAATGCTGAAAACAGAAAGCTTTAGCTAAACACCATGTTGCTTACTCAGTGATTCTGATGTGAGTCACTGCATGCAGATAGAGCAGTAAATAAGAAAGATATAGAGAAATTCTCTGTAGTGGTGATTTGGGACTTCATCCTGCAGGACGTTCTTCATCTGGCTAAGAATGCATGAGGGACCCATTTGGCCTGAGATGAGAGCACCAGGCCAAGTGTCACCAGCCTCTGCCTTTTCCTTGCCGCAAGTTGGACTACAACTGTGAATGACCCGCATGCTTTCTCACCTTGCCCGAGGCACCGTGTTATGCGCTTGATGTTAACTAAAGAGTAGAGAGAGCCTTTGGCAGACTGCTGAGAGGTGACCTTGTCTTATGTGGCAGTTTCAGACTAAGCACCTGCTGACGACACCGCTCAGCGCCTGATGTGGCAGTTGCCAAGGTCTATAGTCCAGTTGGTGGTACCAGTGCCTGCCAGAACCCCTGCCTGCCTGCCTGGTGAGAGGGGCTACTCCTTCCCATTCCTCCTCCTTCCAGTCATCATCAACTTTTTTACCAGTGTCATTACCAATAATGTATTCCTTACCAATTACTACTCACTTACCTATTTTATTATTTTGCTCTAACAAATGCGCCTGCTTTCGTTCCCTTCCCCCAGATTTGCGTAGAAATCTGGGTGTTGATTCTATATCTGCTAGATAACTGGTCATTTTGAAACAATAAAACATTTCTCGCCAAAGATATGTGCAGTTGGCTACTGTACACATGAACGTAACCAGTTCTTGGTTAGGGTGTATCATGTATATTATCATAGTTGTATATCTGATATATATCGATGCTTCTGCCTTTCAATTTAGCTCTTACTAACAAATAACTACAATTTTCCTTAACATTCATCTCCGAAATATTAACGAAGATGTGCTACTTTTGTTGACGAGAGAATGAACCTGAGTGAAAGAGTGACCGAGTGCGTTTGCTTCTCATGGCATGCGAGTAATGTTGACGATGTCAACTGCCCTTTCCCCAGACGGCTCAGAGGATGAAATTGACTACGATGATTTGGGATTCCGAGTTGGAGCAGCCAAGAGTAATGGTTATCAGGAGGCTTTGGATTCGTTTAGCCCGGCTTTCCTTCCCCAGCCTATTACTCTTGTCCTGAGCGTCCTTGCAGCGCTTCTCCTCAGAACATAAAGAGAAAGGAGTTAAGATACGAAAAGGATCAAGATGCCAGTTGTAGTTCAAGTCTGAATTCTTACCATTTCATGTTTTTCCACGGCCAACTAGACAAGAAGAAAAAGAAGAAGAATAGAAGAAAATTATATTCGAAGAAATTCATGTACAAATTATTTGTTTTACACTTTTTTTCCTATTCTACCAAACCTTTAACTCACTTTCCTAACTCCTCATCTCATTTTCATTGTTATTCTCTTCTCATATTCTTTTTTTGAATTGTAATGTGTTATCTGTGATTTTTCTTGTAATGACATATTTTAGAAAGTAGTGTTGATAATACATGTCAGCACTACTGCTGTTTAAGATATTTATTAAATAAAGAAATAAGGTAAAATGTTATAAGATTTGTTAACAATGTCTGTTGATTAGGTGCAGTGACAAATTAATGTAAGAATTTGCAATAATTGCACGACTGTGTTAAAACTTCCTTAGCCAACTCAGCAATACAAGACGTGCCTTATGAAGGCATATGTTTCTTCGGTCACATGTGTTGATGGAAAACTACTGAGCATGTTTGGATGATCTCATTTGCGTCACAAGGATGGGTGGTATGGTGTTAATGGTCACATACTTTCAGTTCAAGCAGAATTGACTGACAAACGTCAGCAGACCATGGGTCATGAGGAATCAACTCGACAGACGAAAGCCTTACAAATAATATTTAAAGTATTACCTGTTAATATCTCATAGATTGTTGTTTCATGAAGCAATCAACAAACTGTTGATAGGATCACTTTAGACAGCCTTTCGTCAACAGCTGATTGTCTGTGACTGTCATGAAGACAAAGTTAGGATAGAATCTCTTATTGTGATGAAAAATGCCAATAAGTAATGAAAGACGTAGAGAAGATTGTAAGTTAGCATACATAATAGTGTAGAACATTTTTACAACTTTGAGATTTCAATGCTCTTTATCTAAACTGTTTACCTACACAAACTTTTCCCAAGTATTCCAAGTACTGTACTTTTGCCTGTCCCATTTCTGCAAAGAGCCAATGGTTCCCAGTCGCCAGTAGGGAGCAGTGGCATCAACTTTTCCTGAATGTTCAAGTTTCTGCATTTCGACAGTTCGCAAAAATCGTGCATAATTCTTCCTCTCAATCTTGAATCCATGTTTGAGGAACTTAGGCCTTTTCTAATCCCCTTTTCATGCTGAATATAATACAAGTAGTTTTGACTAGACAATTCTAAGTGAATTACTGATGGGGGAAATTACGACTGCCTCGTCACTACAACAATGTAAACAGTGTAGCCTTTAGGCCAATTTATTTCACCAAAGAAATAGACTAAGACTTTTTCAGTTCAGTATACAAGACTTTCGGTTTGCAGGAAACGACTTGTTTTTTTTAATTATTATTATAAAGCTTACCTCTATTCAGTACAGGAAAAAATATCAGGTGTGTTTTGCAACGACAATGTGATAGAATCAATGAGAAATAAATGATGATTGTAGAAACAATTCAGAAAGTCTCCCTAATATCCTGTGTGAGCAGAATTATTACAAAACCCGCTGCCTCGAGTGAACCCATTAGACCTAATCACTACTCATACGAAATTCAGGAAACTTAAGGGCAATTCCTCCGGTTTTCGTCTCTATATAAGTAAGTTATTGTAGGAATTCTTCGAGTTCATGCGTCAGGGAGAGTTGGCAAATGTTCTGCGAGTGATTTGTGTGAATGTGATTTCAAAATGGTGCTGAAGTATTTATAAATTCTTAAGTACTGTCACAAGTACCGCAGGATGGATTGATATTCCGAATGGCATTAGTAGCAGACTCTGCTACAAAGCTAGGAAATGTTTCTCTAGATTTACAAGCAAAACTTTCATGAGACTGAGTACATTCCTTCATATGTCCGATTTACCTGAATTCTCACTCACGAGCGTCAGTAACACTAACGTTGAAATGGTTTATTACATGAAAGTAATGATAATATCAGTATTGTTAAATAAAGTCAATTAATAACTGTGGGGTTTGCTGAAGATTTGTTAACATCTCTTGGTTTTAGGAGATAGGCATTATTTTGGAGGGAGAGAAACAGCGGAAAGGCTTATCTTTCATAAATCCTGACTGACTCAATTCGTTGGGTTTTTAAGTCTGAAATATTAAGGTTTCTACTCAGTTCATTTGTTGTTGTAAATATTTTGTACAAATATTGCATTGATAGGGTTTGTGTACTTTTTTTGTAATTATAATTATTATGATTAATATTTTCATTTCATTCTTATTGCCTGAGAGGAACATTTTATCTCTTATAATACTCTATAATATTTTCTTCGCTATATCACCCTATTAATGAATAAATCTTTTTGTATTATTTCTTCGTGTTATTTTCCCATTTTGAACTTTTTTAATCAAACGAAGAAACCATCAGTAGAAGGTTTCAGCAACTTAAGGCTTCAGTGAAACTATTAAATCACAGACATGATAAATATCTAGCTATCCGATTCTGAAAGGTAGAATAAAAATGTTTACTGAGAAATGCTTCTTGCAAGAAAAACAAAACCTATCTGCTATAACAAGAGTACTAAGTTTCTACAAATGACGTAGAGAGAAGATTCTGCAGCTCAAACAAAAAACAAGCAATGCTTGGCCTTTGACCATAATCAGCTTCATGAGCGGAAAGAATATGGCAAATATGAAGTGTGTAAGTCGTATAATTCAAAATTTATTGAGCTTAGGAAAAAAAACTTCAACCTTCACAGTCGAGCGGGCCAACAACAGAAGGCGGAACCTTTACGCTCCTGAACAGTAAGGCATAAAAAGGCGAGGTATTGGTTGTGTTTAATGTAACGTCCGGATGACCATTAAACTGTTATATTAAGCCGAGATGATTGCTCTGGTTGGGCGTATCAATATGACAGACCAGACTTCAGAGAAAATTCTGTAGGAAACAAAATAATGGTGATGCTATTATATTGCAGAATATGCTTCGTAAGTAAGTCAAAGTGTACCGAAAATATTTGGGCAATAAGTCAAGAGAAACTGAGAAAAGACAGGAAGGAGCTGGAAATACAAAACAGAAAAATGAGAAAGAAAAGACTCGTTCTATAATATCGACCCTTACCTTTCATTGATTACCTATTTTATTACCAATATGAACCTTTCAAAAATACATTCTCATCCACATAGCCGGCAAAATATTTCCGAAGGACTTAAGTTGAGTAATCTTCAATAGCGTCTTTTTCCTCGCATCCCTGACTCTGGACTAAATCCGAGTCAATTATGAAAATACTGAAGATCTTGAAAAATAAAAGAATAGGCAACCAAGCTTACAGACTAGTCGACGTTGGTTATGCAGAATCAAGGATACAGACGAAAGCATTGTGAAATAGTTAAGTTAAATGTCAAAGGTCCTTGATTACGCGAGAAAAACTTTCACGTCAGACAACACTGAGAGGTTAAGAACGGGTTTAACTATAACATCAGAATATCTCCCATCTAACAAACAGTCCTGCAGCTTCCATACAGACAAAACATACCTATCAACGTATCATTCATTTCTTCTTTAAAACTGTACTTTCCTGGTGATGAACAGAAGCGGGCGATTTCAATAGTGGGTCAGTGACGCATTGGTACTATGGCTGGGCAAAGACAAAATAACAAACGCAGTTGATATTATCTCATAACATTCCTGTGGGCAGAAATGTTTCTCTTGAGTAAAATTGGAACAATAAATAATATCATGATCAATAGTTAATTTTTCTATGTTCCAGAATAAATTGTACACACGCGCACACACACACAATAATATATATATATATATATATATATATATATATATATATATATATATTTGTGTATATATGTTAATATATATATATATATATATTGTTCAGAGCTGCTCGTTCTAAGGGTTCTGCGAGCGAGCTGTTGTGGCCTACTCTTTTAAAAACCCGCCTGAGTAAACTCAGCCCATCCTAGGTACCCTGTGGAGAAGTAAATCCAGGACAGCCAATGTGAGCAAAGAGGGTTTTTCTAGAAAATGGAGGCTTTCAGTTCACAGGGGCAACTTGCATATAGGATCAGGCTTAAAATCCTGAACAATATATATATATATATATATATATATATATATATATATATATATATATATATGATATAGTGTGTGTGTGTAAAGTATTGAACATTGTTTCAGCAGTTTCTTTACATCAATCATTAGTTTTATGAAGTCTCAATATGACACAGGAAAATAATTTCATTTATTGCGAAGCAAAAAACTTGTCTTAGTTTAATGAATCTCTCTCTCTCTCTCTCTTTCCATCGGTATGCATGGAATTTCGTTACCTCAGCAGCACCTAACAATATCAGTTCTCCCAGGTCTGTAGGGGCCACCGACTTAAAATTCAAGCTTTCAAAGTATGTGGTGTTCCGCTGAGCTTTAGAGCAAGTTCGTCTCTCTCATCAGCCGACCGTACCACACCTGTCAGTCCATCTCTTCTTACTGAACCGCAACTATAAATTCACCGATTACACGTTTTATCTCGTTTCTTTCTTCCTTCTGCCAAGCTTTGGAATTTTCTTCCTACTCCTCTTCCATGACCTTTCTTCCTTTAAGAGTCCTGCAGATTAGTCTCTCTTCATGGTTATGGGGTCTTTCCCCCTTTTCTTTTCTATTCTTAGCCACTTTTGATGGGAAAAAGTTAATAATTTATATATCTATATATATATATATATATATATATATATATATATATATATATATATATATATTGAATAACTTGATCACGAAGTATATAAAACGTGATGCTATGTATAAATAAAGGTTTTTTTTGCCACGAAGGAAAAAAATGAAAAAACGAGTTGGCCGCACTCGTTTTTTCATTTTTTTCCTTCGTGGCAAAAAAACCTTTATATATATATATATATATATATATATATATATATATATATATATATATTGTATCCCGTATTCGAGGGGTATGCGACCACCCCTTTCCCCGACGAATCACTAGAATCTAAGAATACTTAGAATCCCCCTCTAAAAATACATATGGAGAGTTAATCACCGAAGTATCCCTAAAAATACCATTCTACATCAAATACACATTAAACTATTATCCTGTTACTGTATTAATCTTTGAAATGATATTATTAAAATAATTTATAAGTAAATCTTAAACATTTTATAGTTAAAAATATACGTGATATGATGTACTGCACTATGACTTAGTTACGTACAGTAAGTTCCAAAATGAAGCTACAAATTTCAGAGGATTTCGTTCGAAATTCACTAACTGGCAACTACAACTCGTAGCTGAAAAATTTATTTTTTCTCTACAGTGAAAGCTCTATCAAGCAAAATAAAGCTAACATATGATGCACAAATATAAAATCTATGATATTTATAACAATCATAAGAAAAAATTACGGTAATAGTAATTATTTTAAAGTATAGTAATTACTTAAAACTATAGAAACGAAACAATTTGAAATTCTCGTTCAACACAGGACTACCAATGTATATTTCGAGCAATGTGGAAACATTTAAATATTTAATATCATAGTGTATTATCAATTATTTTAGCGAAGATGCATAAAACCATGCAAGTATCAATAGAATGTAAAGGGAAAATCTCCGAGACATTAATCATAATCAACCATGAATCACCTAGATTCAATAGACAAGTTGGGTGTGGTTGGTAGTTCTGACTCTAGCTTCTAGGACCGAGCATAAAACACCATCTTCGAGAAAGGCTCTAACTGCTGCTGCTACCTTCAGGTGACTAGGCCTAGTTCTGGGCATTGCAAGGCTTACAATGCAGGGCCACTGTCTGTTATTTAGGCAAAGATAGAACCTTCAGGACCGATACCAGGACCTGTCCTTGCACCTGGGAAACAGACTCGCTATACAAAAAAAAGAAAAGAAAGAAAGACGGTCACAAGCAACCAGAACACCCGTAATAATACCACCTGGTTAAGTAGGGAGACGACAGACCCCAACTACCCCTCCCGCCCCCCCCTCTACCTCTACCTCTACCTCTACCTCTACCCACAATACTAACTCCACCTTTTTCACTTCAATCTTTTACCTCAAATCTTCGAATCATATCCCAACCGTGAAATTTACGACTGAATTTGCGTAAGTGAGCGTATCATACTAAGAGAGTGATATCACCCAAATTCATATTTCAACGGACAACCAGTAATCAGTTCAATCCAGCCAAGTATTATTGTATAACAGAAATTTTTGAGTTTTTTGGATATATATATATATATATATATATATATATATATATAATATATATATATATATATATATATATATATATTCATATAAAGAAGCACCCGAGCATGACCAATAGGCCTATAAATACTCTGGCTACAAAAGGTTGAGACTCGAGGGTGATTAGCACTGCTGCCATATTTTCTTAAACTCGTTCAAACTTTTCAGGAAAAAGGGTGACAATTTGGTAGATTTGGCAAAATTTTTGAGCGGCTCTGCCATTTCCTCATGTATGGATGATTAAGGGAAGTGACCACTGAGGGTCACACCGTGGTCACAGTAATAAGAGGATTTTCTCGATTATCTGTCACCTCCCTCCATTCGTCGGTACAAAAGCAAAACTCGGAGATCAAAACATTGTACTACTTGGGCCTTCTTTTACATTTTTCGAGTTGCTTAATGCAAAATTTAATTAGGGCAATATATACACACATATAAATACATACATATATATATATATATATATATATATATATATATATATATATATATATATATATATATATATATATATATAAACCCCAATTAAATTTATTTTGCATGTGTGAGTACATATATATACCTTATATATATATATATATATATATATATATATATATATATATATATATATATATATATATATATATATATATATATATTTAAACGTACGCATACATACACGAGACATATATTACTTTATAAACGAAGTCACTGTGAATAAAAGCAAACAGCTGGACAGTACGCTCGTATATGTCCATTCTCCGGATTAACCTCTGGATTAACCTTAACCTCAAGGAGGTTAATCCTGAAATTGTACCTTTTTGGATTAGGATTAAATACCTCCTTTGGCAATATGGGAGACGTGTCAACGCCGCTAATTGTAGGAAAGTCTCAACTTTTCGTAGCTAGAGTATAGTGCTTGATTCTTAAAACAGACCTCTGGTTATTCCTGACTAGATAAAAAGGTCCTGAGAGAGTAGAGAGCGGAGAGAGAGCCGTGCGAGAGAGAGAGAGAGAGAGAGAGAGAGAGAGAGAGAGAGAGAGCATAACAGGAGATACTCGAATTAAAATAATGCTCGCCAAGCATATTCACACTCCGAATCGTATGGACAAGAACAGTCTCACTTATGCACTGAAAAAAAGTGGAAACCTACGAAAATACTTGTTTGGTGCGACCCTCAACGCAATTCCACATGCAAAAATTTGCACAATTGAGAAATTCGATGAAATTATTAACTAACAAGCTGTATTTCTATTTATATTTCACTTAATCAGATGCTAAACTTCTCTGTGCTTTATCAAAAGAAATCATAATAACTTTCGATATAACGCTATAAAAGTAGAAAATTAATTTACAAATATTAGGCCAATGCTTATGCACTCGGTTCCTGCTGCCACTCTATGTCACGTGAACACTTGATATCACACTTTGAGACCCGCAGATGTTTCTTTGGGGAAAAATTTTTATTTCCTTTTGACAAACAATTATTGAACTAACATTGATCATTCACCAGGGAAATACTTTCTGCGCTTATACAGTTAATCACTGATACGTATTATCAGATAAATAGGATGACAATAATTGGAATAAAATATACTAACTGGCTACCCCACGAGTTTCTAAAGAAGTACGATCAATTCTGAGATTTGTCGCTTCACTTCTGGAACTTACTGTACATATGAAAATAATCCTGTACCCCCTGTAAATATCCAGCCATGCACATTTTCTTTCATGCAGTTACTATTCAAGCTCTCGCGTTTTCCTTTTACAAGGGAAACATTTCTATGTACAGTTATGCTCAAATCTCATGCGACATGACTTCATAGGATTTCGTTCAAAATTCACTAACTGGCAACCTAGCATGCTCATATTTATCTAATATTTCAATGCGGAAACGCGATCATTTCATAAAATAAGGCTGCAATATGGTTCATAACAATGAAATCTATCATATATATCAAAATTGTAAGAAAATATTACGTTTAGGCAAATTCAGGAAAAAACGGTAACGAAACATTTCGAAAAGTTTCGTTCACCAACGCCGATGCGTTCGACAAATGATTTTTTTCAACAAACGAATTTTTAAATGTTGAAATAAAAGAAAAAAGGAATAAGTGTTCATAATATTGCAATATATTCTGAGCTGTAACCATTATAGTCCCATTCGATTATTTTACGCTTCGACATTTAAAAACTAAGCAAAAAAAAATCAAATAAATGAAAGTATTTAATTATAGTATACTCAAACGCATCCACGATATCAACGGGCAGGTGTGGCCAGTGCGTAACACAACCATTTGAGTGGGAGTGGCGGGAACATGAATCACCTAGGTCCTAGACCTAGACAACCGCGAGCAGAGACTTCAAGATCGGATAGGAATGCAATCATTGAATTACATGGAGCAAACATTTCCAAAATGAAAATTGCGCCCGTCGTCTTAGTATACACAGAACGACAGTGTTTAGATGGCTGAAAAGGCACAGTGAAGGGCAAGGACTGTCTAATCAACGAGGAGCTGGTCGTCCCCGTTGCACCACGGAGGAGAAAGACGAAGAAATATTTGGTTTTGTTCGGTCACACCCCATTACTACATCAACCGTAGTGCTACGAGCAACAGATTTACACATATCATGGCATACGATATACCGTCGGTTGCGAGAAAGAGAGATGGGCTTGAGTGCAGAATCCCAGCGCGAAAACCATTTCTAACACCAGCTCACAGGAACACCGACTTGGCTTTGCTCTACAGCATCTTCCCAGTGATAAGCAGTTTCAGGGGAAAACATCATTTTTGTGATGAAAAAACCTTCTGCAATGACCAACAAGGGAGGCTTTATTGCTGGCGTTCACCAAATACAAGGTAATGCTGATTATGATTATGTGAGTGTTTCCTTTTTTTTCTTTTATAGCTAACATAGTTATGAGATGTAGGACTATCAGCATAGACTAGTAATTGTTAAATATATCTTTAATCCTGCTGTTGTTACTTTCAAGGATGAAAATAGTCTACCACGGGTAGTGTCTTTTGTCAAAAATAATATTATAGTAATATTACCATTATGAATTTAGAAATCGTCCATCGTAGGCCTAATTTTATATCAATTTTTCTAAGCATGTAGGCCTATTTTGGACATACATATATAATATATATATATATATATATATATATATATATATATATATATATATATATATATATATATATATATATATATATGTGTGTGTGTGTGTGTGTGTGTGTAGAGAGAGAGAGATTAAAAAAAAATCCCCTTTTCAGGTATGCAGATAACCATATTCAACAACATCGTCGAAGCGGCAGAATTTCAGTAGGACTTTGGGGTTGGATGCGTCTTGCGGACCAGGAGCACTGGTGCCTATTCATGAAAGACTGATAGCTATCAGTATGTAGAAATACTGGAGGAAGTGCTGATACCTACTGTGAGAATTCTGCTCCCCGAACTTATGCCCATCTGTATTGCCATGGACAACTCGCCTGTTCATAACAGTAAATTAGTTAAAGATTGGTTGAAAAGTCATCCAGAAATCGTTCGTATTGAATGGCCCGCCAAATCTCCCGACTTAAATCCAATAGAGAATTTATTGGGTATCATGACTAAGGGAAGGGAAGGTGGTATTCCAAATACAAAACACGCTTTAATTTCCCACTGTTTGTCAATGTGGGAATCCTTCAGAGGAACTGACGTATGTAAAAATTTAGTAGATTCAATGCCCAACAGGATTAATAGAGTAATCGATCATTTAGGCTCTCATACAAAATATTAATTTCTTATTTCTTTAGGTATTATAGTTTCCTTATTATGGTGTGAAAATATATGTATTTCAGTTAAATATGATGTGTTACTGTTAAAGCTCTCAAGTATTTTATTTATCTATTTATCCAAATAGGTCTACATGAATGTAAAGTTTTTCTTTTTACTTGTGTTAGGACAATGAAATGCTCTTAAGAACATTTACTTTATATATGTTACAGGAATGTTTGTTTTCATAAAAAATAGAATTAATTGCGTTATATTTCTTTACTTTACCACTTAAAAAAATTTTTTTTTACTACCATATAACAGATTTTCGCCCATGCAAGTTATACCTTTGTTAACGCCAAGACATTGTTCCTAGGCCTAGATGTGTTATTTTCTCTACATTGCTTAAAAATACATTACACTAACGTTCACATTCTAATCATTTCTGGCCAGAGAGCATATGAAATAATCCGCATATTCTCGCACTTTAAGTTATCCAATGAACCAATTACACACCAAAATTAAGCGGCACGACATTTATGAAAATAAGTCTTCGTTAGTCACATTTTTTTTTTTTTTTTTTTTTTGCATAGGCCTAGACGACGTTAATAGTAATGAACTATTTAATTGGATATCTATCTTCTCGAGATAATTTAGCAAAGAACGGATAATCTCTAAAAATAAACCTTTAGTAAATTAGATTGCATCTCAGTAGTCTTGGATATTTTTGTTAGACCTATAAATCATTAACGCAGCATACACACCGTTTGAAAATAGCGTAAAACTTCGAAATCCAAATGAAACTGTTTGTAACGTACAATTCTAATTTAAAAGTTTTGTTATAACTGTTGAGGTATTAGACCTACGGTCATATGCTGTAGAGGTAGTTGGAATGAACACTTCGAGTAGCAAGTTGTGCATGCTGGCATTGGAAACCCCACCAATCTTGTGTCGCCGTGCCAGGAGCTAACCAGTGAAAAAGTATAAGTATTCAGTTCATTTGATGTAAACTACGAATGATACCAGTGCAGTGCATGAAAGAGAGCATATCTATATATTCTTCAGGAAAATAGTATTTGTTGTGAACTCGCAAACTTGTCGACGTATGACATTCGAAATAAAACAAAAAGCGCTACTTGGCAACTGTTACGTTGAGTCTGAGAATCTGGACGATACAAAAAGAATCATGTCGCACGAGATTTGAGCCCCACTGTACAGTGATGCTCAAATCTTATGCGACATGTTTCCATAGGATTTCGTTCAAAATTCACTAACTGGCAACCTAACATGCTCTATATCTATTTATTATTTCAATGCGGACACGCTATCATTGACTACAATAAGGTCATAATATGCTTCATAAGAGTGAAATCTGTCATATATTTCAAAACTGTAAGAAAATGTCACGTGTAGCAAATTTCAGAAAAATCTCTTTCGAAACATTTTCAAAACTTTCGTTCACACATCGCTGAAGCATTTGACCAAAATGAAGTTATCATCAAGCATCAATTGAAATGTTAAATAAAAAAAACGAAAAAAATCGTCATAGCATGAACAATGTTTCAAAAGCAAGCATAGAATTTTAACTAGTCTTATTTGACTGTTTTTACACCTCAGTGCTGAAAGAAATGTATATACAAAAGTAGAATGCGCCCACCGATATCAACGTGTGAGGGGAGCGTGTGTGATGGATCATTATGTCGGTGCAACAACAACCACCCAGTGTAACATAAGTAGGTCTACACTGACTAGCGAGAATGAAATTATCTTGAAAACATTTACTTTATGTGTTAGAAGAATATTATGATTTTCATACATAATTATTTGTTATAATTCTTAAATATTTCGAAAATGATGGCATACTTGCAAATATTCGCATATGCAAGATATTGTTCCTAGGCCTAGATGTTAGATTTCTTTACTTTACACTTAACAGTCGCATCTCTTTATTAACAATTTCTGGCCAGAAAGCAAATGAGGTTATCTACACATTCTTGCACTTCAAGTTACCTTATGAAAGAATAAATTATACACCAAAAGCGAGCAGAAGGAATTTTAAGAAAATAATATTTTAAACCATTTGAAAAACAAGTGTTCCATACGTATTGATAGTTAATACTTATGATTTTTCGATTAATAGGCATCTTCTCCATATAATCAAAATCAGCAGCATCTTTTATCCCTCAAAGAACAGGTAATCTTTGCAAATAAAAACATTAGTAACAGATTACATTTCAGAAGACTTAGAATATCTTTTAGGCCTATAAATCATTTTCCACCATACAGCCAGCTTAAACGCAGTCTAAAACTTCAACATTCAAAGAAAATTGGTTGTAATTCATATTATATCGTATTCATCAAAGAACAGGTAATCTCTACAAATAAATTCATTAGTAACAGATTAGGCTACATCTCAGAAGGCATAAATTATTTCTTTAGGCCTATGAAGCCTTTTGCAACATACAGGCAGCTTAAACACAGCATAAACTTCAACATTCAAAGAAAACTGGTTGTAATTCATATTCCTACTTCGAAAATGTTGTCATGACTGTTGAGCTTATTAGGTCTACTGTCATAATGCTGCAGACGTCCTAGTTATGTTGACCAGTCCGAGGAGCATGTTAAGTGCGCTTATATTGATGGCACCGCTAACCTTATCACACCGCACTTTGAACTAAGCAACGTAAAAAAAAAAAATCAGTTCAAATCACACAGATTATGAATCATTCAAATGCATGAAAGGGATCATATTTATATAACCATAAGGAAAATAGTGCTAGCTGTGAATTCGCAAACTTGTCGACATGTATGACATTAGAAAAAAAAAAATTAACACTACTTGGCAACGTCACGTTGAGTCTGAGAATCTGGACGATACAAAAAGAATCATGTCGCATGATATTTGAGCCCCACTGTACATTCCGTTGAATGGTGATGCGTTACATCTCTAGAGGGATTCTCTTCACCTTCATGATATGCTTCGGGAGCCACTTCTTCAGGCGATTCAAGAGGGACTAAGTCTGGCAATTTGGTAGGCAATACTTCCGGGGTTTCGAGAGGCTTTGGAGGGTCCTTCCACATATGTGTGATGAACATCGTGATTGGCAGCTCTTGTAGTTGCCTGATCATGGTGGCGAGTGCTTGATTATGGGGCTCCAGTGCTGTATCAAGGATATTTGACAGCTTTAAGGAGCGTTCCATATAAGGATCATATGTTGAAACAAAATCCCGATTAAAGTTAATTTGAGCTCAATGTGATCCGGTTGTACTGTCGGCCAAACAACTGGTGGCAGAGTTTCATATTTTTTCATTCACCTGCCTGGCGCACGATTCATGCCTTATTTATCTATTTTTCTTTTATAAGATGGAAGAAATCTTATGTAATGACTTTAAAAACTGTCACTGATATCTTTAGAACACCATGTTATGTTATTGTGTAAAAGTATTTTCCATATAGCAAAATTGACGTTAACGAAACGAAGTGATAAAAAACGTCACATCACAACCACTGATATGCATTACCAAATAGATAGGAGACACCTATCACTAGTAGTATCGCATAAACATAGTCCTTACGTTATCATTTCAATATTAAGTTGAAGGCAGTTTAACGATTCCATTTCTTAAATTTTACAGAAAACATTGGAAACTCACAAAATGCTTTCTAATTTTAAAAATTGAAAAAAAAAAATGATAACCTAACAGTGTGAATCAATGCGAACTCACTATTGCTTTTATGTCGTTATGTGCACGGGAAAATAATATCAATGTGTCATTTATCGGTCTAAGAAACATCCCTCGTTGAGCGAGAGCCAATTATTGCACTGCATTCTGTGCAAGTTCCTGTTGGAGAGATATCAAGAAAGTTTACTATACCAGAGAGAATCATACAGAATTGAATCAAATTGTTTAGAGAACGGCAAAGTTTAGAACATGGGCCTAGAGGTGGAACTCATCGAAGCACCACAAGAGAGCAAGACAATACAGTAGTGTAAATCTTGCTGAGCAACATTCATTTGTAAATTTTGAATTCTAGCTCCTTGTCACGATATTGCCGAACCAGGAATCATAACTACGTAGCTCTACGCCTATGACTGGTGCCTGATGAATACTTTAGATGGAAAGGAAAAGATTTTTAAAAATACACTTGAAATCTTGGATAGGTGTTTTATGAATAGGTCTAATGAATAAGCAAACTTACCTTTGATGGATGAGAGATTCAGTTAGGCTTACTCTTTTTATTTTGTTTTTTTATCGGTGTCCAGTGAATACCACGGATAGGGAGGGAAACAGGTTCAATGATGAATGCATTTTTCCTCATCAAAACCTAAAGAATACATTTTATTGGGAGATACTTTATTGACATCGGCCTAATCCCTCCATCACTCCTATACGGCACCTCCGCTCCCCTCCACATCTTAGGCGACTCGATCCGACTTCTCGCTACGAACTCCATAGCAATCGCAAGAAAGCATCACCAATGATAACGGTTATTTTAAAATTCCCGTCACCGACAACGGAGGCCTTAAAATGCATATTTATAAAATATTTTCTGTTCAAAGATACTTTATCTTTCATTCCCTAAGTATTTGCATACACTCGTGTTACACCTGTAGCCGTCAAAGAGCAACCCCTGATGAAAGCAGTAGATTTTTCTTGGAAAAAAAATATGAAACAGACTTAATCGAGAACGTCACATTTCATATTTCTTATCCTTTCAGCTACTATAATATGCTTATGGAGTATGTCTAGCCATACATTTAAAACTAATTTAAATTAATTTTTATTTAAAAGTAATGAATAGCTACAGAAAGATCAACCCAAGAAAGCTATAATGAAAGTAAGCCGCTCTTAATGTATTCGTCAGTTTTGACTCCCACAGCTTTCCAACGTTTCCAGATGAAAAAGGATGATATGAAAGGGTTTCGATAAAAATAAAAGACTGAATTATATTCGTTTAGTTTTTTTATGATTGGTTTTTGACTTTGAATAGATAGGTCTGAGTAAATTATGTTAAGCAATTATGAAAAGGATAAGAAAAAAGCAGAACATGGCCAATAAAACAAGAATAACGGGAATAATCAAATAAAGCAGATTTATATAGATATTGTCGATTTAAATATTCTTTCACATTATGTATCCAAGAGAGTATACTGCTGAAAATAGACCTAGGCTAATCATTTAGGCCTACTAAATGTGTCATGCAAATTGTTTTATTGATCAAAGGACAAAATTAGTTTAATTAAACATCGTTGTTAAAGAAAGTTAACGCCTTAATGTATTATTTATCGGCTGTAGAAGACGAAAAGACAACACTCCAGTGCAGTACGATACGTTGGGTCAAGACTCGAGTGGCAGCAAAGCCAGCTTCAAAATGCTTAATGCTGGGGTCACACATTCACGTATCAACGCACGCACGGCCACGCATGAGCGGAAATTGGTAGTTTGTTGGCAACAGCTCACGTCAGTAAACCGTAAATGTAACGTAAAACACACGTAAAATCGTAACGTACGGCGACGTGTCGTCCGGGTGCTAAGCTCCGCCCACTAGGGCGCCGTAGCCCACTCCAGTTTTGAAATGTTCAAAACAAGTCGTGGGTGGTCACGCCAAATGTCTCCTGACGTAGCTCCAGGCATTGCACGTGGGACCCACGGTGACTGCTGCGGGGTACGCGCTAGGGTCACCTGCATTGTTCGCCGTCGTTGTTTTCTTTCCGCCGCGAAGCACGTGGGCCTCCTAATTGCGCTGCAGCCTACGGCGAAAACCGATTCACACATTTACAACCCTGTACGACATGGCAAGGCTGTAGCGTGGTATAAAAGGTCAGGTCGGCGCCCTCGGGTCATCTGTTGGAAAATCAACTTGAAAATATGGCCACAGGATTATCCCAAGACCTGACGGTCTCAGTTATTTCTTTCATTGACAATGGCGGATTTTGGAATATTCCTTTAGCACTGGCTCCTAATACGATTTCCACTTTCTCCTGACTTTTGACCGCTATCATCAATCAAACAATGAATTGGAATCTGTCAGAGGGATACAGGATAATCCCAGGCTCTATTCCCAAGGTAGTATTCCAGCGTTCCGGTACACAAATCTCAACCAGAAATCAACAACCGGGTCATTTTCGTCAACAGGATTCCGGCATCTACCGCCTATACGTCGTCTGTCACACCTGCTCCAGTAAGAAATTAATTTATGATTAGCAACGCAGGAACAGTAGAGGAGTTGGGGCCTGGTGTTATTGGTAAGGTTTCCTTTAGGCCATGAATAATCCCGGGTTGGACGAGTACTTATATGGACCCATGCAGTGCGAACCATTTGTGTGGGAGCAGGACTAATGGCTTCATAGCCCAGGGGCTGTTCTCTGTGTCTCAGGTGGCTGATCACGATTCAGAATATGGAGACAAGGTTTCAATAAAAGGCGAGTGGGAAATGGATAACAAATATAAAAATACTGGGGAAATTTTTGACGAAGACAATTGTTAGGATGTCTAGTAGTCCTTTTGAAATAACCTTTACTGCTTAGGCCAAAAATAACAAAAGACTTCACTTGTAGACAGCAAACGTATAGTATAATCTGCTAGAATAACTTTTCACACACACACACACACACACACACACACACACACGAACACTTTACCGGTAACACGGTATTCTCAGATTATGGAAGTGTCGAAGATATTTATTTCTTCTGAATAGCAGTCTTACAATAATGGTGTAACAAATAATGTAAATATATAAGAGGAATTCCTATATATCTAAAAAAATATTATCTTGAATAGGTAGAATTCCTATTTATTTTTAAGAATGTTTGATAAGTTATTAGATGTTATTCTATATCGCTTAAATATAAATCGCCCATAGTCAACAGTTTTATAAGTCTAAGTGTATGTCTAAATGGTAAAATCGAAGCAAGACAATTCTAGTGCTAATCTTATATAAGAGCTCCCAAAGCGTTCATAAATCATAATTCCTAAAACTACGTATTGTATTCCTTGTCGACTGGTTACTTGGTTATTGCTATAAATATCATTCAGAAATGGGGTTAATATATAATCAGTGATGTGCTCATTTACAACCATTATTCTAATTGCGTCTACTGAAATGTATTTTGTTGTACAATTAGAAAGTATCCTATCTTGGTAAATCTCTCTCTCTCTCTCTCTCCTCTCATCCTCTCTCTCTCTCTCTCTCTCAATGATAATAAATCTCGATTTTGTGTGCATATAATTTTCAACTGTAATATTCAGCTGTGTTGTAGATGTCTTTCGCGGATTCAAACAAAATAAAAATTTAAAAAAATTAAAAACTGTAGTAATGTGCTCATACCCCTGGCAACAGCACAGCCCCACAACGGTGGGCGTGGTCTTGACGTGAAGTTGATCGGCGTAAGTTCCCGGTAGACGTCCGACCTTGCTTTCTTTGCGCGTACATTGTTTTGCGGCGCGGCGCAATTTACGTCGCTGGATTTTAACGTCCGGTTAGCCCGTTGGTCCTGTTTACCAGCTGTTCAAGGTCATTTCACCGCGATGATGCCCAAGATCCACATACGTGGGCATACGCCGTCGTGATACGTGAATGTGTGACCCCAGCATAATGCTGGGGTCACACATTCACGTATCACGACGGCGTATCCCCACGTATGTGAATCGTGGGCATCATCGCGGTGAAATGACCTTGAACAGCTGGTAAACAGGACACGGGCTAACGGACGTAAAGCCAGCACCGTAAATTGCGCCGCAAATGTACGCGCAAAGAAAGCAAGGTCGGACGTCTACCTAAAACTAACGCCGATATTGTAATGTTCTATGTACGTCAACTTCACGTCAAGACCACGCCCACCGTTGTGGTGCCGTAGGGTACAAAAGGGTGGGCCTGTGAACAGAGCTTGCCGTTCCGTAAACAATCATTGTAACAGCTCGTCTCTTCGTTGTTTTCCTACAAATTAATCTATTTTAGTTTTATGGTAACTTTTTGATAGTAGCCATCTGTAATATATATATGTATTTAATGTAACATCACAAATAAATGAACATAGGATAAGTACTATATAAGACTAGCACTAGAATTTCTTGCTTCGATTTTACCATTCAGACATACTCTTAAACTTATAAAACTGTTGACTATGGGCGATTTATATTTAAGCGATATAGAATAACATCTAATAACTTCTCAAACATTCTTGGAAATAAACAGGAATTCTACCTATTCAAGATAATATTTTGTAGATGTATATAGGAATTCCTCTCAGATATTTACATTATTTGTTACACCATTATTGTAAGACTGCTATTCAGAAGAAATAAATATCTTCGACGTCTTGGCTATCCTCCGTCAAGGGAACGTTCTGTCCCTCGTCAATGGGGAGAGTTTCCGTGTCGCTGTCATCAGTCAGAATCTCATCCAACTCCGACTCCTGTAGGTGGAAGTGGACATTTTCCCTGTCCTGAATGTCTGCAGGAGTGGTTGTAGGAGTGGCTGTAAGTGTCTTTTCCGGGTCGAAAGAAGGTTCTGCAAGATGTGACGTTGATGGTCCCTTCGGCATCTTGAAGGGCATTGTGGAGAGTGCTTGAAGGAAACTGCTGGTCTCGGGAGACGGAAACAACAGCTGACCTAAGGGCGCTGACCTGACCTTTTATACCACGCTACAGCGTTGCCATATCGTACAGGGTTGTAAATGTGTGAATCGGTTTCGCCGTAGGCTACAGCGCAATTAGGAGGCCCGCGTGCTTCGCCGCGGAAAGAAAACAATGACGGCGAACGATGCTGGTGACCCTAGCGCTTACCCCGCAACAGTCACCGTGGCTCCCACGTGCAATGCCTGGAGCTACGTCAGGTGACATTTGGCGTGACCACCCACGACTTGTTTTGAACATTTCAAAACTGGAGTGGGCTACGGCGACCTAGTGGGCGGAGCTTAGCGCCCGGACGACCCGTCACCGTACGTCTACGTATGTTTTACTTTACATTTACGGTAAGCTGTTGCCAACTACCAATTTCCGCTCATGCGTGGGCGTGCGTGCGTTGATACGTGAATGTGTGACCTTAGCATAATGCTTATGCTGTCACGAAGATAGAGCTGAGAGCAAAATTAGAATTCGTGGACCCATCGGTATATATTTTCCTTACTTTGCAAAATAATTATCTTTAATGCGTTGTATAAGTCTACTCTATTCTAATGTAATCTATTTCAAGTATAGCACCTTTGAAAGGAAATATTATTTATTGTTAAGTAAATAATCTGGCACCTGCATATGGCAATATTTCCATAACGAACAATGAATTAAGAAACTACGCCAATTCTTCGTTGGCCGACAGTACAACAAACTGTTATGCTTGTACAATCCGTAACCTCGATAACTTTTATGATTTTACAGAAAAGGAAAATGAAAGGAATCGTTCATTTTCATCGAAACAGGGACTGCGAATAACGTAGCTGATATTCACCCTGATTTTAAGCTGAAGTGATTTTCATAAGCTCTCCAGCAGAGCTTATCCAATAAAGAGAAATTTAATAAACAAAAACTAAAAATAGATAAATAAAAAAAGAGGAGAGGGGTGTGTGGGGATGCTGGACGTTCACACAGGAAATCATCATTCATGATAGGTATGTAAAAGGGAATATGGTAACTTCTCAGAGAACAAAACACAAAAAAACCGTAGTAGGGACATTTTCTTTCGAATAAAATGAAAAAAAGACAAAGGAAGAATTAAAATGGATATTCCTCTCTTTGCTCTATAAATAAAAAAAATAGGTTCTTATCTATTTTTAATAATATTAATAAAAAAAAGGAAATACAAAAGCCAAGTGTAAGAAAGTAATGCTTTATCATTCTTTCCCCAACATATCATTGCAGACCTTTAATGTTCTTTCTTTATCATAAATACTTTTCAATAATTTACGTCCTTCCTTAAAATTGTCTGGCTTTGATGAAGGTTGGAAAATCTTTAATACATTGATTCTTCTCTCCTGGTTAGTAATTGAGTAACCAGGAATCGAATCGCTTGTGAAAGAGGCCTTTCTAGTGCCATTTACCTTCGGCCTCGCGAGACGTATCCCTTAGTAGGGAACACACACACATACGCACACACACACACACACACACACACACACACACACACATATATATATATATATATATATATATATATATATATATATATATATATATATATATGTGTGTGTGTGTGTGTGTGTGTGTGTGTGTGTGTGTGTGTGTGTGTGTGTGTCAAAAAATCCTTTTCCTTGGTATGAAGCGTCATGTGGTAGTATTTCCTCTCTTTTGTACACGAATATTTAACTTTATATATATCATATATATATATATATATATATATATATATATATATATATATATATACATATATATAATATATATACATATGTATAAATAACTAATTTTTTCCTATCAAAAGTGTAAGAAAGGAAAAGCAAAGGGGGAAGGACCCCATAACCATGAAGAGAGACTAATCTGCAGGACTCTTAAAGGAAGAAAGGTCATGGAAGAGGAGCAGGAAGAGAATTCCAAAGCTTGGCAGTGGGAGGAAAGAAAAGAGCTAACCGTGCAATCCGCGAATTTATGGTTGCGGCTCAGTATGAAGAGGTGGACTGACAGGTGTGGTACGGTCGGCTGATGAAAGGAAGGAACTTGCTCTACAGCACAGCGGAACAAGATCCGAAATAATACTTATACAGAAAAAGGAGAGACAAAATACGAAGCATCCAAGATATGAAAAAAAATATATTCTCCAAATGGGGACGAATTATTTCAACAATGAGCAAATTAATTGGGATGAAACAAAATTAATTTTGACATTTCAAGCAAAAAAAGAAAAACAAACAAGCTGCAAAAAGATAATGTGAGAAAGAAACAAAAACAGTCAAATCGATCGACTTCGAAGAGGATTGGGTTTCTTCACTATTAGGCAGAATGAAGAACGTTGCATTCAGTGTTGGCAACGAATTAACAGATGCACATTTCCGACAAATTGTTGGTTTTTGGTTTTCTCTGAAGGAAAAATACTGAGATTTCTTTGTCTCTCCGTCCGCATTTTTCCTGTCCGCCCTCAGATCTTAAAAACTACTGAGGCTAGAGGGCTGCATATTCGTATGCTGATCATGCACCGTCCAATCATCAATCATACCAAATTGCAGCCCTCTAGCCTCAGTAGTTTTTATTTTATTTAAGGTTAAAAATAGCCATGATCGTACGTCTAGCAATGCTAAGGTTCCACTAACACAGGCCACCACAGGGCCGAGTTTCACACAGAATTAGCTATATGCTACACAGAAAACTCGATTTACTTGTTCTAATTGTAACTTATCTGCAGATCATTCCAAATCAAACAAAATCTTTTAGAACTGTTCTTATTGAATTGCCGCCAGTGAGCAATCGCTTGGCTTTTTTTTTTTTTTTTATTGTTTTACTCTAAAGTATTTTTGAATTGAAATAGAAAATGATGAATTAAAACTAACTGACAAAGTCAGGTTATCCAAGTTTTAGAAAGGAAGATTTATTCCTTGAACTTCTTTCGATTTATCCCCGTTGGGAGTAGTGCCGTCAGTGCACCTCATTCAGTGCACTGTAGGCATTACTTAAGGATCTTTGCAGCGTGCCTTTTGCCCATAGCTGCAACCCCTTTCGTTCCTTTTACTGTACCTCATTTTATATTCTCTTTCTTCCACCTTCTCCTAAAAATTGTTTTATTGTGCAACTGCGAGGTTTTCCTCCTTTTACACCTTTCAAACCTTTTACTGTCAATTTTCGTTTCAGCGCTGAATGACCTCTAGAGCGGCAGCCCGGACCGTTGAGATACAACGAACGAGATACCGACTGTAACCCCTACCAGTATTTAGGAGTAGACTTGTAAACTATGAAACTGACCGTCTGCCGACAATATATGGGTGGCTTACTTAACAAGCACTACTAATTGCTCGTTAGATTTTGGGTCTAGATCCAATATATGAGATACCAGACGAAACTAATATATAATATATCTGCACACTTTACCGATTATAGAATGACCAGTGACAGACATTTTGGAGGGTGGGTTCCCCCTGACAGACGCACTGAAAAGGGGGCGTTAATTGGATCTAGATCCAACTTAGGAGATACCGAGTAAAATTTACACTACAATAGCACTGCACATCCTAGAATACTGTGGTGGTAATGACAGACATTTTGTGGGTGGTTACCCCCTGACAGACGCCCCACAACGAGTGGGGAGGGGAGAGGGAGACAGGATCTGCATCTAACATGGAGATACCAAGTAAAATCTGTACTACAATAGTTCTGCACATCCTAGAGTACTGCGGTGGTAATACCAGACATTTTAGTGGGTAGTTACCCCCTGAGAGACACCCCACAACGAGTGGGGGGAGGGGGGAAAAGGAGGGGGAGACAGGATCTCCCTCCAACATCATAGTACCAAGTAAAATTTGTACTACACTAGCACTGCACTTCCTAGAATACTGCAGTGGTAATGACATATATTTTAGAGGGTAGTTACCCCCTAACAGACACCCCACAACGAGTGGGGGGGAGGGGGGAGGGGGAACCATGAACTGCATCCAACATTGGAGATACCAAGTAAAATTTGTACTACAATAGCACTACACATCTTAAGAGTACTGTTGTGGTAATGACAGATATTTTAATGGGTGGTTTCCCCCTGACAGACACCCTAAAACGAGTGGGGTGGGGGGGAGGGGGGGGGGAGGGGGAGCCAGGAACTGCATCCAACATTGGTGATACCAAGTGTAATTTGTACTACAATAGCCACTGCACATCCTAGAAAGCTGTGATGGTAATGCCAGCCATTTTAGTGGTGGTTAGCCCTTCACAGACATAACCTACGATTGGAAGGGAGAGGATGAAGGGACGCCTTGAAACCTATTTCAAAATCTATCATAGGCAATATTAATATTAAAAATATGGTATAGGTATCTGAAAATCGTAAGCCTGATAAATGTAAAAGGCAAAAAATTCAAGAAATATTTTGATGTGTTTCAGGATAAGAATTACTGCCGGAGTTATTCTTTTTAAAATTCTTACTGAAGTATAGAATATTTCACTGCATTAATTTCATCACATCTATATAAATACTATGTGCGAGACTTACTATGTGTGAGACCTTGCTTTTTATATATATATATACTATATATATATATATATATATATATATATATATATATATATATATATAACATATATATATATATATAATATATATATATATATATACTATATATACTATTAGACTATCCTTTGGTTTGGAGTTATTTACTTCACACAAAGTATTTTATCTGAATGGGAGGGGGTCACAATTGGCAACAGCTACAAGTATGTGTGCTGAGCCATTTTTGAATAATTAAACCAGTCATATGATGCCACTCTCAATTCCTCTAAAAAAAGAAATGTAAGATAAGTATTCTCGTTTTAATAGCGTCTTTTCTTGCCTATAGTTAGGACACTGCAGCCATGTCGAGGTTCGTAGCCCAACGTGTCTTACCATAACTGAATTGTTCTTTAGTTGGTTCGTGTGGATGAAATGAAATTTTTATCGGATATGGGAGTTCGATTGATATTAAGACCAAGTCCCATCATAGAGAGCCGTTTTAACACCCGCACATTCACAAAGAGATGATGTATCACAACACAAATAATTACTGGAAACGGAAATGTCAATGAATTGTTCAGGATAAGCTAACTATAAAGATTAAAACACTCCCCCATTTTATTCCCCCTCCCGAAGTTGGCGATCATACAACTTGGAGCTCCTGACTCCCAAATTAAGTTGGCTTATAATATCATGTCAATTATCTAATAGTCAGTCCACTTATTTTCGGCTGCTTCGCTCAAATTGATCTGTACACTATCACCAAGTATCAGGTGAAATATATATTCAGGGAAGAAAATCTAAACTCAAATAAAAATTATACGCAGTTTGATGTTTAAAGCCAGCTGAGTGCGTTTGTCTCTTAACTTCCCACCGACACGCACCACAGGCAGCCTATGTAATGTGTTTCAATACATTCTATCGATACTGGCTTTGACGACCATTATTCGGCTAATTTTCTCCCTAGTAATATTTTTTTCTTTATTTGTTCATTATATCCAGTAGACAGGCACTAACATCATATTATATCTTCACGTCATATAAATCGGACAACCGAATGTGCAAATATGTCAGCTGTGTGCAAGGCATAGGGCGTCAATCACTGGAGCAGCGATCTCCCTGCCGAGTGTGACTTCGGAAGGCCATATTGAAAGGTCTCGGTCCAGCTCTTAGTACTATATTTTATTACTATTACTTTTTAAAATCTTTATTATTATTATTATTATTATTATTATTATTATTATTATTATTATTATTATTATTATTATTATTATTATTTTTCGACCCAATTTCACAGAGAAAAATTACCTTATGAAAACACACCTAAGCACTCCAACCATTGTGGTCAGGCCTAAGAATCTGCTCTTGGTTTGTGTAAATACAGGACTTTCTTTGCATATGGTAGAGAAGTACTAAATAAACAGTAATGTAGTACAATCACTAAACACCAACACTCACAATGCACTTACTCAGTAAGCACTCACACTTGCATACATTCACTATACACACACACACTCATACACACACACACACACACTTAACATACACTCACACACACTCTCAATAACACAAAACACTCTGAATACCCAACACTCACTAGGCACTCACTATACATTAAATGCTCACTAAACACTTTAAACGCTAAATTTACTAAATACTCATTATACCTCAAACACCCGGTAAACATTCACTAAACACTCACTTAATCCTAAACATTAATTAAACACTAAACTTTCACTAAACCCTAAGCACTCATTAAATACTAAATGCTTACCAAACCCTAAATACTTAATAAATACTAAACAGTGAATGAACATCCACTCATTAAAAACTTAATAAACACTTGCATACTAAACATTTGCTAAACACTAACATTCACAAGACATTTACTAAACGCTCACTTAAAATTCGCAAAACTTTCACTAAAACCCTAAACACTCACTGAATACTTACGCACTAAATATTCACTGAACACTACCATTAACAAGACATTCACTAAACGTTCACTTAACATTCACAAAACATTTACTAAAACCCTAAAGACAAACAATTAACTGAAATACTTACACAATAAACATTCATAACATTCACTAAACCCTAAAGACTCAGTAACATTCACTGAATGCTGACACATTAAAGTCACTAAACCCTAAACATTCATCAAACACTTACTCATAAACATTCACTAAACGCTTACTCACTAAACCCTAACAATTCGCTAAACACTGACTCTTAAACATTAACGATAGAAAAAATTGACAATCGCACCAATTTTTAATTTCTCTTGTTTTCTTTACATTAATGCTAGGTGATTATTATTATTAATATTTTTTTGTATAGTTTGCTCTTGTATTTATTCATAATCTTCTTGAAAGAATGGAAATGTTCGAAATAACTTGGTGTGTAGAGATTGTTTAAAAAACAGAGATCCTCTGTGTCCTTCCTCAGCCAGGTGTATTATATCTGACGAATTTTACACCAGCAGAAAAAAATCGACTATAGTAACAACAATATTCATTCACAAAACTGATAATACAAAAATGTATCCATGAATTCATTAGCATGAAAGTCAGTTGAAACCAAAAGAAGGTAGTCCTGCTCCGATAAAACAAACCGAGTAGGCTGTAGCGCAATTATTATGATCTGTACCCTGACTATAGCGTATATATTACATATATATTACTATCTATTTAATGGGTGCGTATTACTCTATTTAACAAATGTTATGTACATAGACATTTTACAGCAATAACTCTAATAATGATAAGAACATATATGCTACTTTATAGTGCCAGTCTTCCAACCACCGCTACATTAATTTTCATCTCGTAAACAAAGCTAAAGCGAGTAGGGGAGACCGGGGCTAGTTGGCACACTTTTTACAATTTTGGTTATTGCGAATATAAAACAAACATTTTTGCAAAATTCTTACCACCATTGAAAAATATTAACATTCGTCTTTATCATAGAGCAAAATAAGTGTTGTTTGCTTTCAACATAAGACAACAATAAGCTTTAGAAAAAAATAACTTTTCGTGCCAACTTGCCCCACGGGGTAAGTTGGCAAATTGATAATTAAAAGAAAATTACTACATTGCATTTAAATCAAATAGCAAAAATACCCTCTGAATTTCCAAAATACAAAATATAAGGCATTAGTATTACTTCAGATCATCATCTAGTTGTAATTGTGGCAGGTGTGAGATAAATCCTCGTCATAGTCTTCATGCTCCCACATGTTACATGCTCTGCACTGGACCTACACTTCTCCTGGCTTACCAACACAGGCTCCCTTCAGCTGAGCTTTCTTCTGGATCAACAGGAGCAGTTCTTAAACTCTGTATCACGCTGATGACTGATCCGAAGCCCATGTGTCTTTTCGGCCATCTTTCAATCTGTTACATAACCACCCGTAAAATCAAAATCTTGAAATAGTCTGTAATTCAAAGTTGAAATTCCATCAATCCTAAATCAATTGAAAATATCAGAATAAGTGACAGCTAGAGGTAAAGCCGAGGAAACCTTACCAGGAATGTCGCAGATGGGCATACATGATCCTTGATTACCAGTCATCCACGAATCACATGCCCTGTTAACACATTTCTTCAGATGTCTATAAACACTAAAATCCAGGGGCTGCAACTTGTGAGAACAATGTGGAGGAAATGATAGGACACTAATCTCATTATCCTTCCAAAAATCCAGAAACAAAACGTAAATTATATAAATAAATAGGCTTACTATCGTTATCAAATAACGTGTGCCAACTTGCCCAAGTTATTTTATAGCCAACTTACCCCATCCCTACCATTTGGTACAAAAACGCTTACCAGTTCACACCAAGAAGCCTTGAATTAATAATTTTAATGGTATAGAATCTTTAAACCATAAGGAAAACTATACTATAATTGAAAAATAATCTTTATGAATGTATAGATGTTATAGCAAATAACAGAAAGATTAAAATATTTACTCACAACCATTAAAATAGAAAATTGTCTCATAAATTCGAGCTCCTACCTTCTATCTCTATAGAATTTTGAGGAACCACGTGGCAATTACAGTATATGTATTAGAGTCATCTATTGGTTAAACGTTTTTTTTTTTTTTTAATTTTTTTTTTTTAAACTTTTTTAAAGTCTTTTTGAATATGCCAACTTACCCATGTAAGGACAAAACTTAGCCCCCGGGGCTCCACCCCTACTATAATGAAGTCAGTTGCTTGCTTGACAAAATAGTATGACTGAATTATTATGGGCCTACAGATGACTGTTATTTATATGAAACAAATAAATAATTTTTGTGTTAGATCAGCCATTGTCAACCAGGGTTCCGCAGAACCCCGTGAACGATCGCCAGGCGTTCCGTAAGAATTCATGTTTTATTTAATTATTTGTTATTTATAAGTATACATTTTTCGTTAAACATGGCGTGAGAAATCGTAGTCCCATAATTTATTTTATCGTAACATATCGTGCGAGATTTTTTCCCTCTGTTTTATAAAGGAATGAATACAAATGCTTACACACACACGCACGCACACACACAACACACACACACACACACACACATATATATATATATATATATATATATATATATATATATATATATATAATGTGTGTGTGTGTGTGTGTGTGTATTGGGGTTCCTTGGGATGAGGAAAATTGTCTCGGGTTCCTCAAAGTGTCAAAGGTTGGGAAACTGTGTTAGATAAATACAAAGTATATAGAAAGGATAAAAATATTTATTAAATATATCACGATAATGTATAATACGGGTCAATAGTAGCCCACTATACTAATCTAGACATCCATTATCAGGGCTTCCTTCCCCCTGCCCACCTGTTAGGGTGTGTCTGTCAGGGGGAAACACCACCCACTAAAATGTCTGTCGTTACCATCACAGCATCTAGGATATGAAGTGCTATTGAAGTACAAATTTTACTTGGTGTCTCCAATGTTGGATGCAGTTCCTGTCTCCCCATCCCCCTCCCCACTCTTTGTGGGGTGTCTGTCAGGGGGTAACTACCCACTAAAATGTCTGGTATTACCATCACAGCATTCTAGGATTTGCAGTGCTATTGTAGTACAAATTATACCTGGTATCTCCGATGTTGGATGGAGATCCTGTCTCCCCCTCCCCTTCCCCCTCCCCCTCCCCCACTCGTTGTGGGCTGTCTCTCAGGGGGTAACTACCCACTAAAATGTCTGGTATTACCACCGCAGTACTCTAGGATGTGCAGAACTATTGTAGTACAGATTTTACTTGGTATCTCCATGTTAGATGTAGATCCTTTCTCCCCCTCCCCTCCCCACTCGTTGTGGGGCGTCTGTCAGGGAGTAACCACCCACTAAAATGTCTGGCATTACCATCACAGCATTCTAGGATGTGCAGTGTAATTGTAGTACAAATTTTACTTGGTATCTCCAATGCTGGATGCAGATCCTGTCTCCCCCTCCCCACTTGTTGTGGGGAGTCTGTCAAGGGGTAACCACCCACTAAAACGTCTGTCATTACCACCACAGTATTCTAGGATGTGCAGTGCTATTGGAGTGTAAATTTTACTCGGTATCTCCTAAGTTGGATCTAGATCCAATTAACCCCCCCTTTTCAGTGCGTCTGTCAGGGGGAACCCACCCTCCAAAATGTCTGTCACTGGTCATTCTATAATCAGTAGTGTGTGCAGATGTATTATATATTAGTTTCATCTGGTATCTCATATATTGGATCTAGACCCAAAATCTAACAAGCAATTAGTGGTGCTTGTTAAGTAAGCCACCCGTATATTTTCGGGAAACGGTCAGTTTCACAGTTTACAAGTATAGTCCTAAATACCAGTAGGGGTTACAATCGGTATCTCGTTCGTTGCATCTCAATGGTCCGGGCTGCCGGTCTACTCATAGGTCACGTTGCTTGGTTTTGGCCTAAAGTCTATACACGAAAGTCTTTAGAGTTATTGTGGACGCACTTATTCTCAAGTAGTGGGTAAATCCAATGGTGCAACTCGGACGGAAACGATCTGGAGGACGTTCTGCGAATCAAAATGAGTCAAAGGGTTTGCGATGAGGAAAAGTTGACAGAAAATCGGTCAAAGGAAATACTGTTCTGTTTAATGCGCACATTATTTATTTCTTGCATTTTCCTTCTAATAAATAAATCATAAATAACCTATCCTAATATTCCTGTATCTTTTCCTCAATGCAAAACACCTATTTTCAGACATCTTGATGCTTTCCTAACCCCCTCAACAAGAACAACAACAACATCAACAATGAATTAGGTTTTAGGCTACTTCCCGAGTAAGCGAAAAAGGAAAAAGTAGTAATTCCTATACTGGACTGCATATTTATCTTTTCAAAACTATACCTACCAACCGTAAAGCTCGTTATGTTGGTGGATGTATATTGGATATATTGAAATGACCCATAAAAGCTTCTGTGACCTGAAAATCCAGAACCAGCTCCGTTTTCTGGTCGAGATGCTGTAATACTCGGACAAAAACGACATGAAATCGTGTCTAAGAATTCTGATGATATCAATGTTAATTTAACGTTAATTCATCCTCTCTCTACAACGCATGAAAAGTAATTATACGTGAATTAACACGAGAACGTTTGCTATTCACTCAGAAAGCTTCTTGCGCAATGGAGACCTTTTGACACTGACCTCGTCTATATTTTTGTTACGCTTTGATGCGAATCGGAAAAAATGTTAAGTGTGTCAGCCAGGATACTGGTTTATATGAACTCATTTATCTCACACACACACAAACATTTTATATATTTATAGATATATATATATATATATAAATATATGATATATATATATATATATATATATATATATATATATATATATATATACATACATACATATATACTATACATATATAAACAAATATATGACTATAATATATATATATATATATAAGGCAATTTCTCTACTTCCTTGTTTATTATGCATAGCCAGGGTCGTTTCTAAGGGAAGCGTACATGACGTAAAACAGAGCTATGATTGCAAAAGTTAACAGGACCATCCACTAGCTGGCATCTCACAGAGCGGGCAATATAAAGGCGTTTGGCACCCCAGTCAGTTCAGAGGAAAAGGTTCATAGCACCAGTCCCTCAGTTCTTCTGCTTATTTTTCTGTTTAAGTTATCAGCATTAATTAATTAACGAACCGTCGGCGTGAACACATAGGATTTGTTCTCTTAAAAGGTTATGATGGCGTGGACGGCAATCTTATTAACGATGTCCATTACAGCGGCAGTGTCAAGGTCTCAACCTCTTCGGATCACCGGAAAGACGTCGGCACTCGTAAGTTGAGATGTCTTTGTTTGTCATCAGTTTTATTCCACTTTTTTTGCGAGTGTGCTTTTGTGAATGCTGGTGTAAGCGTGACATTTTTGGGTCTGGAAGCCACATGCATCCCGGATCAAGTGCCACGGTGGAAGCCCGCAGTGCCATAAAAAGATTTACGTGAGAAAATTCATTCAGAAGTCGCAACATCATCTCGTGCAGTTGAGTATAATACACTAAGCTGATTAACAGCTCTCCTAGGGCGGCTGGCCCGAAGGATTAGATATTTTTAATTGGCTAGGAACCAATTGGTCACCTAGCAACGGGACCTACAGCTTATTGTGGGATCCGAACCACATTATATCGAGAAATGAACTTCTATCACCAGAAAAAAATTCCTCTGATTCCGCGTTGGCCGAGCCGAGAATCGAACTTCGCACCACCGGATTGGTAGCCGGGCGCGAAAACCACTCGTCCAAAGGAACTATCTCGTGAAGTAATAGCATCAACTGTGGATCAGCTAAGTTGCCAAGTATATCAAATGTTTTAATGCTCTGGCATTTTTTCCGCCACCCGAAGTCATTGCCGCATTTGAAACGCTTCCGGACGATGGTGATGTAACCGAAGAATTCGCTTCTTTCTTACTTTCTTTGAAAGAACCTATATTGGTAGTATATATACACCGAGGAAGGGGAGCACGCCGCAGGAGAGGAGGAAAGCCCCTTTTCTCAATAGGTCTTTGGAACGTACGAGAACGCGTCTTGCAAAATTTACCATGATCTAGTAATGGAACAGAGGGTCTCCATAGTGCTCTAGGATCGTCGTTATCAAGCACACACCCAAATCTATGGAAGCTACGTTCAGCATTACGAAAAGAAGAAAGCCTGACTCAAACGAAAAAGGTTGTCGAAGAGTTCGCTGGTCTCCGAAAGACCGAATAGCACGGAGATTGATTGAACGAGTGCCACGATGTTACAGATTTCTTTTTCTGCTCCATTTCCTTCCTCTTTTCGTCTCTTAGCGTTTCTTTTATCCCTCGTTTCACAAACGTTTCATTTTGTTTTTACAAACAAAACAACAAACAAACGTTTCGCTTCCCCTTGCAAAGGAATAATACCGAAATGATGCCCCGTAATGTAAGCTATTCCAAAGAATCATATCGAAATTATACGATCATTAGCTAAACCAACCGTCTATAATGGAATTAATATTAGTTCTATAATTCTGAACCATACAAGAAAACGGACATATTACGTATACATAGCTCCACTACGTAACGAGAATCGGAAAAAAAAGAACTTTACAGGTTGAATACACACACTTCCTAGTAGGCCTTGTATCTCAACAGATTAAAAAAATAATGAAAAACCAGGAAATAAATGGAAATAAAAATTGACCGCTGCCCTTTCTGTGAACGACGGCGCTCCTTTACATTATATATCCCCGAGATGACATTTCACGGCAACACAATAATACAAGACGAAGAATCATAATACAAGAAGAAGAATCAAGACGGAGGTGGGGGCGGGAGCGGGGGAAGAAGACGCAGACTTGTGCCACCGTCTCCGAAAACGTACGAATGAGCCCTCGCCGATATTTTGCAAATGAAGCTCCTCTTGCGTGCTTGTGAAACTAAATGTTCATTATTATTATTATTATTATTATTATTATTATTATTATTATTATTATTATTATTATTATCGCTGTTGTTGTTGTTGTTGCGCACCCAGTCGTAAGGAACATCTCATTATCTAACAGCTTCCTAACGAAACTTCTTCTCAAAATTCCCCCAAAATAGAGAAAACTAATAGAGTAAAATACAGACTAAAAATACCGAAAAAATGTCAACAAACAAACAACCACACACATGACCAGCAACTGAGGATATAGTGAAAAAGAATAAGGCCGAAGGGCGTGACACTTTTCAGTAGCACATCACAGCATCTTTACCATTCGAGAATCGTTCCCGATAGCATTACCAAGGATACTGGTTGTTCCACAGTACCACAGTGGGGGGAACGAAGGGTATTGAATGATGACCATGGTAACGATAATAACAGACCAATTTTACTATTTAATCGTTTAAACAAAAAAATAAACAGATATGTATCACAGTATCCGTTATGGCTGGTGCATACACGGACTGCACACATTCTTGGTGTTTTGAGTATGATTGGGTCTTGAATTAATAAACTCCTCATTGTCTTTTTTATCGCCTTTTTTTTTTGGTTGGAACTTTTAAGAATGTCGGTAATTACTCCACAAGAGTAAACTTATTTTATTTCGTTGTTGCCGAGGCACAAATGCAGTTCAGATCGCACGTATTAGATAAAAATAGTGCTGAAGGCTGATGCACAATGACAAACTATGCACTTCTCAATATTAAACAAGTGTGT
>NC_061106.1:31706055-31753555 GCF_015104395.2 Macrobrachium nipponense
TTAAACAAGTGTGTGTTTCCTTTCTCCCCTTGTTAATATATATATATATATATATATATATATATATATATATATATATATATATATATATATATATATATATATATATAATGTAGTGTGGCACAGTGTCGTTATTCCAAAAGACAATAACTTAATAATACTTAAGAAAAAGGGCACGATACGGATAATAAGAGAAGAAAAGGGAAAGGGAATAAAATAATGATTTCTCTTAGCGAAGGGATTTTGTTACTCCAAACATTAGGCTTTTAGCCATCAGACATCTGGTTTTCATCTCCCCAAAAAGCCTCTGTCCGTACCAGCGATTAGTGACCAACAAGAGGATTATGGGCGACGAGCGATATCTACCAGGCCTATTCGAGAAATTGGAAACTACTCTCATTAGCGCCTATGACTAATCACCGTTCCCTTCGTGAACAGGTCAGAGAGAGCCATCTGGCATACATTAAAAAGGAATTCTATGACCCGTTGTTCAAACGAGGGAGTGCCGAACTCTTAAGTGCTCCACCCTCGCGAGATAGACCTAAGGACTTCGACGAATCAAAAGCCATGAGTGTTGGTCATAAGACAGCCCAAAAGAAGTATCAACGAATGACCTATGAGGTTACCAAGGGATACGCCCCCAAGAAGCCAGGACATGAAGAAGGAGGCGTATACAAATTCAGAGCCTACGAATCATTGTAGAAGGCATGACAGGAAGGCGGTCTTGTATAATGTCTGTAGCCACTAAGACACAAAAAGTCTTTCAGAAAATGCCACACCCATCAAAATCCCCAAAATTCAAAGGCGGTGCTAAGGAGATTTCAACCCAACAAAAAGGGCAGACAGAGGAGAGGGAGGAAGATCAGAGAAAAAAGGGGAACAAGAAAGTCAAGAGAGGAGTAACGCCGCAGAGAAAAAAGGGGAACAGAGAAGTCAAGAGAAGATAACGAACCAAGAGGGGAAGGAAGGGAGAACTAGTGGCGCAGCAACAGGCAGAGAAGAGAGAGAAAGACAGAAGAATCCCCAGAAGAAGAACAGGTGCAAAAGTGTGGTGTGCGAATCAATCAAAGACAGTGATAAGTGACAATCAATACTCAGTAAAATTCCCTCGTGCCTATAGACTCGTAATTGCAACAAGTGCCAATTAAGTCTTATCAGTCCAAGAGCCCAGAAGGTGGAAACTTTTATAAGTACCCGAGAGAAGAATAAACCTTTATTAAGAACATATCAATTTCATTTCTCATCTAATTTAGAACCCTTCCTTTTAGCGAACTCCAGATCAAGAGCTTTCAGCAAGGTAAGAAGAATTTATATAAGCCTAATTCCCCAAAGTACAGCCTCCACGGCGCACGTTACCTTAGATTTCTGTGCGAAAGAAAGTAAGTACCAGCACAAGATTGAATTGGTGGCATGCGGTGGGAGTGGGAATTACGATGAGATAAAGATTGATTGATAGTGGAAAACAAGATTAAATTGATGTCGAGCGGTAAGGATAGGAAGAGACAAAAGACACAGCAAAGAAATGGTGATTAGCGACGTGATACGAAGACACGAATGACAGTTAAAAACAGCGGCAGCGAAACAGAATCAAAAGTTTAGTGTCGGCATAAGAGATTTCAATCCATTCACGCCACTCGAAATAGAAGTTCTCCCCAAAGACAGTTATCAGTGCTTCCCCAAATACAAAGACAGTTACCGAGCTGTAACAATAAAAGCCACCCACACTTTGCGAAGAAAAACTCCACTCCGAAGAACAGTGAAAGAACTTCCACTAGAAGAACAAGAACAGTCGTTCTACTAGAAGACGAAAAGATGTCGAAAGCATAAGGCAAATATCAAGAGGAAAGAAAACAATTCCGAAAACGCATCAGTCAACGCCATCGAAAGAGAGAGGGAGAGAGAGGTCCCTTTCCCGAAGGAAAGAAGAGAGAGAGAGAAGTCCCCTTCCCGCAGATGTAACAACGCATCATTCAACGCGCTGGTAGGCGAACGCAAGCTGTCAGACGCAACCCCGGGTGCCGAAGGCGACGCAAGTTAAGTCCAAATAAATGTCCCCACACTTACATAACATTAAACTCAATTAAAAGGAAATTACGCGATTAACATTTCAGTTAGACAATTTCTGGTATTTCAAGATTAAAAGATTTTTACACTGAACTTTTTTTTGGCAACGAAAACTCTACGATATTTCATTTTACTAATTATAACTAATCAGCTACTAAGACCTTTTCCCGAACATTTGTATTTACTAACCAATAACTCTAAATTTTAATTTGAATTTTTATTGTGTCATTTTATGTTATTTTTTTTTTATTTTTTGGTTGTTTTTTGTAATTTCTTGTACTTTGTTTTTTTTGTTTTAGTATTTGCTTTTTACTTGTTACGTCGAGTGAACGTTTACTTGTTTTTATTTTGTTTGTTTAGGATAACAAGGGTAATTCACGGGAGGTCTCTCGCTAGCGTACACTTTACGGTCAGTTCAGTATCGTTTTACCAGTACTGTTAAGAGGGTTTTTGTTGTTGTTTAAGAATCGCTTATCGGTAACGTAAGACTTTGAGAATATTTCTGGGAAAATTCTTTTATTTTATTTTGGTGATCGAATACTTAAGTAAAAATAATTTATTGTTATTATCATTATTTTTCTTTCGGGATATTACTGTCATAACTTTGATACTTTTAATGATACTCAGTACTTAAGAAAATTTCCATTAACGAGTCGATGGTCAAAGGGAGACCGACTCCTTATCAGAACGTAAGAACGCTTGTGCTCACGAGAAGTCAAACAAGGAAAATAACCATGCCGGAAGGTACACAGTCCGCGAATTCGAACGCAGCAGTAATGGGAACACATAAGGGACATGTGATTAATCACATAGCTAAGTTTTGCGGAAGAAAGGATGGCCAGTTAGCTTGTAACTTAGAGAACTGGATAGAGCAAGTGGAGACACGCCTAGATAGCATAACGGGGACAGATAGAGAAAAGCTTATTGAAGCCAAGAGTTATCTTGATTTGGAAGCCGGAGGAGACTTAGAACGATACGTCCACTCCGAGACTTACCGAGATCTTAAGAATTGGGAAGAATTGAAACGGTATTTTAGGAAGGTTTATTCCACAGTTGGTGAAAGAGATCCAGTTACTAGCTTGGCAAGGATAGTGCGTCAATTTAAGTTAGACGAAAGACGTTATCAAGAGTTTAGCTCTCAGTTGTATAACAATATGAATGAATGGGGTAACTTCATGGAATCCACAGGTTGGATAGAGGTAGAAGGAGGCAAGCAAAAAATGCTAATGGGTCATGTCAAAAAAATATTTAGACTAGCAATAATGATTGGAAGCCTGCCAACAGAAGTCATTGCAAGGATGACCCGTAAATGGGAGACATCCGATGATATAGCAGAGATTGAAGAGGAGGAAACAAAAATCCTAGGTAGAAGACCTGAAGGGAATCCTATATACAGACCTTTAGTCGCAATAGGACAAAAGGAAAAGGGTCCAAATAGATCTAGGACACCATCTAGAAATCAGAATAAGATGCCAGGTAAATCTTCTCAAGGAGGATTTTCGACCGTCACGTGTTATAACTGTCAGAAGAGAGGACATTATGCCAGTGACTGCCGAGGGATGGCCTTCTGTCCTTTCCATAAGAGAACAGGACATAGTGCTCGAGAATGCAGAAATAAATTTGTTTCACTCCTAGAGGTAGATCTCAGTCGAGAGGCAGAAGTAGAAACAATAGTCAATCTCCCCCAGCTAGAGGAAATAGAGATTCAGCCCCAAATAGATATGCTAATCAAACAGCAAGCATAGGGTATCAACCAGATCAGTCAATGTCAGACGACGCAATGGGAAATTTTCTGCTTACTGGTACAATGAATCTTCATCTATAACAGAAAGAACGTCCGGAATGTCAAGGCTAAGCCCAGCTACACAGGTTAGCAAAGTTGATGTAGAAAATGAATATAATTATAGACCATTATTTCCCGCACATGTCGGTCTAGAGAAACCTATTATTGCATTCTTTGATACAGGTAGTCCTAAGAATATAATGTCAGAAAAGGTGTATCGGTTGTATTTTTCTCACTTAAGTTTGAACCCAGCGGTAGATTGTAGAATCACAGACGTCCAGGGTAATGATATCCACGTAATTGGACAGTTAGATTTTCCATTTAGGCTAGGAAGAATTGCTCTAAGAGAAAATGTTCTGGTAGCCAGAGATATACAATTAGCTTTTGCTCATTTGCTGATAGGTTATCCAACTAGGCTAGACAAGGGATAAGCATTGATGCCCCTAGAGAACAACTAGTGATTAAAAAAAACGGTCGTGAGATTTCTAGAATACCAATATGCAAGTTAATTAAAAGAACCCAGACTCAAGAGAATCCCACACTGAAAGGTATCTTAAAGAAGGATAAGACGGAGGGAAGATATCCAGAATGCATCACGAGTTCACAACAGATCATTAACCTCTTAGAATCAAATCAATGCACTTATTTAAAGTTAGAGAAGAATTCATAGACTTATTGTGCGAATATCAGGATATAGTCGCTCTTGACGGCGACACCTTGGGAAATACACGCGAAATAACGCACAAGATAGACATTCCATCAAACACAAAGCCAATTTACATACCAGCCTACAGAGTAGCACATTCCCAGAAGGAAATCATTGAAAGAGAAGTACAAAGAATGAATAGGCAAGGAATAATAGAACCATCTAAATCCCCATGGTCCTTTCCACTTTTGCTAGTTCCTAAAAGGGACAAAACTTATAGAATAGTTGTGGATTTCAGAAAATTGAACCAAATTACTGAAAATGATCCTTATCCAATGCCGTCAATGCGAGATCTTATCGCCACTATAGGGTCCAAGAGATACTTCACCACAATAGATTTATTGCAGGGATTCTTGCAAATCCCTCTAGACGAAGAAAGTAAACCTTTGACTGCTTTTTCCACTAGTAACGGCAGATACCAGTATGTAAGAATGCCCTTTGGTCTAAAGTCAAGCCCGGTAACTTTTGTAAGATTAATGGATAAAATTTTGGGCGATTTACTAGGCAAAGACGTACACTGTTACATAGATGATTTGGTAATAGCAACAGACACCATAGAGGAACACATAGACTTAGTCAGAGAAGTCCTAAAGAGATTAAGAAAAGCCAACCTGAAGCTTAAATTAAAGAAGTGTAACTTCCTTAAAAGGAAAATAGACTACCTTGGTCATACACTAAGTGAAAAGGGCGTAGAAGTAAACGACTTAAAGATTAAGTCAATTAAGGAATATCCTACACCTCAGTGCAAGAAGGACGTAAAGTCATTCTTAGGTTTAGCAGGTTTTTACCGCAAGTTCATAGGGAACTTTGCAGTCATATCCGCACCACTAACTGAACTTTTAAAGGAACATGTATCATTCACATGGACAGACAAGCAGCAAGAAGCATTTGATGAATTGAAAGAAAGATTAACACATCCCCCAGTACTTAGCTTCCCAGACTTTGGCAAAGAATTCTTTTTAGCCACGGATGCAAGCCACATTGGTATAGGAGCATGTTAATGCAAAGACAGATAATAAGTATAATGCGATAGCTATTACAGTAGGAAATTAAAGCCTCCAGAAGTGAACTACTCAGTAACAGACCTCGAGTCTCTAGCTATAATAGACGCTTTAAAGCATTTCAGATATATAATTTTTGGTTACAAGATAACCGTGTTCACGGATCATTCAGCTGCAGTAGAAATGTTAAAGAACCCTAATTTTTCTGGACGAAGAGCCCGTTGGTTCATGACAGCCCAAGATTATGATATAGAGGTGAAATATGTCCCTGGGAAGACGAATAAAGTAGCAGATGCATTATCAAGAAATGTGTCACAAGGTGATAGTATAAATATGATAAGTCAAGAAGAAGAAAAGAATGAAACAATGTGCAACGACATAAATGTACTCACCATGCATTATACAGAGGAGCTTTCCGGCAAAATTTCATAAAGGAACAAGAAAGAGATGAAAATATAAGGGAACTGTTCAAATACGTTAGAAACGAAAGAAAACATAGCCAACAAGAATTAACCGAACTAGGTAGGAAGGTTGGATGTCCCACAGATGCATTAACGGACATAGATGGCGTATTAATTTGGATGTGTCACGAATATGATCCATTTGGTCAATTTCTAGGTGTACTGCACAAAAGGTTAGTACCTAAGAGTCTAAGAAACAAGTTCATTGAGCTAATGCACGACGATGACATTAGAGCTCACCCAGGAAGGGATGAGACGATTAGATTAATTCAAAGAACTTTCCATTGGAAGGGAATTCACAAAGATGTTAGTAATTATGTGAAGAGCTGCAATACATGCAACAGCTACAAAGGGAAGAACAGACAAGGAAGTACCACTAGGGAAATATCCTATCCCACAGACTCCTTTCGAAAGAGTATCTATGATCTTATCACTAATCTTCATACACGAGTAAAGGGAATAAGAATATACTCGTATGTATCGACGCGCTCACGAGATATACAGAGTTTGTACCACTAACTAAGTAAAAGTGCCAAGGATTGTGCAACCGCACTCTTCGATAAGATATTTTGCAGATATTCTGCCCCCACAGCTCATTATTTCTGATAATGGACCGAGTTCAACAACCCATTAGTTCAAGAAATTTGTAACGCCTTTAAGGTAGAAAAGGTAGCGATACAGCCGTATCACCCAGCTAGTAATGGCTTGGTAGAAGGAATAACAGGAAGGTTTAGACGTATTACGTCACACAGTAGGACAGGATCCTGACTGGGACGCAATTTACCTTTTAGTCCATTATCATTAAACAATGCAAGGCATCATACGAGTATTCGTGCAACTCCCATAAAAGCTTTGATGGGATATGAACCCAGATTACCTTATGCATGGCTGAATCAGCCAATACGCCTAATTACTCTGAAGATATCATGAAGATAAGAATCGGAAACTTTAAAGTAATACACAAGCAATTGCACAAGAATCTAGAAGAAGCCCAGCAGAATATGATAGAGAAGCATCAAGAAGGATTAAGGCCTGTAGACTACAAGAAAGGGGATGAAGTCTATATTAAGAAGGAAGTAAGAAGTGTATTCAATTATAAGTTAGCCACAAAATTCACAGGACCATAACAAGGTCGTAGACGTACAAGAAACTAAGATAAAGGTTAAGAAAATGAATAACCAAATGCCTTCCAGATATGCTGAATCATTAGAAGAAGAAGAATTTTGGATAAACAAGGACAAGGTCAAGAGAACCGAAGATTTGAAGAATCCGAAATGACAGAGACGTCAGAAGAAATTCCAGAAGAAGAACTAGATATAACCTAAGAAACAGAAGAGTCACTTTTTCAGTGAAACAGAAGAACAAACCCATTAATTCATCCAATTATTCCATGTATTTATTTGATTTCGTTATTGCTAAGTTTACCTTCATCGGTCGACTTAGGAATAATCTTATTGTTGCAATTCTTACTTTAATTAGTTGGTTTGTAGCAATTTTTTTTTGGGTTAAGTGCACTTAACTTCAAATTTATTTTGACTTTGAAGGGAATATTTGGGTATGTAAGAAACAATTCAATGCGGGGCAATAGAAGAATTTCAAGACGTATATTAAGTTTAATCGTTCCATAAGAACATTCTTAGAAGTAAAAGAATAAATAAGACGGGTTAAGATAGACATTAAGAAATTCTAAGATACGAGAATTCGTTTCAGAAATGATTAAGATATTGAAGGGGTAATTAATATACTTACTTTGTTCAAATCCATAAGATGTTGATTGATGAAAACTTACTAATAAGATATTAATCGATGAAGACTCATTAACAAGATAGTAGTTGTTGCAAACTTACTAACAAGATATTGATTGGTGAAAACTTACTAATTGTTGTCACAGTAGAAGAAACCTACAAGTATTAACCACTAACCGATTCCTTTAACCGAGTTGCCAATTTTTGTTTTTTTGTTTTAGTATCAAGCAGTGAAGTTATATAGTTTAATGTACAAGGTTACTCAGAAATTACAGTAATAATGTCCAATGAAATTTTGCATAAACACAATACACAATCTCAGTAGGAAGTCAAGGACACACTTGTTATTGCATACAAATACACAAGGATATTTTCTCCAAGGACTTGTCACCAAGTAACAGGTCGCAGCAAACAAGAAGCCATCAAGTGTCATCAACAAAGAACGAAATTTATTTTCCATAAAAGAAAGACGATATCCACCTAGATAGAATAGGACTGAGGACTGACCCAATCATGTACTGTAAACTTGGATAGTTACCATTATTTTTTGCTTCTACCATGCATTTATATAACTTATGTGACTTAAGGGCTTATGTATGTTTAACTTTCAGTTTTCTTGTTTTTTGGTGATTTATTTTTGTTTGCATTCAGTTTCATGTTTCTTAATGTGATTTACTCATATTTGAATTCAGTTTGATGATTCTTTTAATATTACTTAATCAAGTATTTGTTCATATTTATATTCAGTTTTTTATGTTTCTCTGAATGTTACTTACTCAAGAATTTACCCATGTTTACATTCAATTTTGATTGTTGCCCTTAACGTTACTTGATCAAGGATTTGCTCATGTTTACATTCACTTTGATGTTTTTGAGTTAAAGTTTCAATATGATTTCCAAGAAGCATAAGTTAGGAGTCCTCTTGTAGGTATAATATTTGCTTCAGCTTAGTTAACGCTGTCGGAGTCAGCGAGGTAGCGGGCCGAGACTGTAATAGTGTGGCACAGTGTCGTTATTCCAAAAGACAATAACTTAATAATACTTAAGAAAAAGGCACGAAACGGATAATAATAGAAGAAAAGGGAAAGGGAATAAGATAATGATTTCTCTTAGCGAAGGGGTTTTGTTACTCCAAACATTAGGCTTTTAGCCATCAGACATCTGGTTTTCATCTCCCCCAAAAAGCCTCTGTCCGTACCAGCGATTAGTGACCAACAAGAGATTATGGGCGACGAGCGATATCTACCAGGGCTATTCGAGAAATTGGAAACTACTTTCATTAGCGCCTATGACTAATCACCGTTCCCTTCGTGAACAGGTCAGAGAGAGCCATCTGGCATACGTTAAAAATAATTTAAAAAGGATTCTATGACCCGTTGTTCAAAGGAGGGGAGTGCCGAACTCTTAAGTGCTCCACCCTCTCGAGATAGACCTAAGGACTTCGACGAATCAAAAGCCATGAGTGTTGGTCATAAGACAGCCCAAAAGAAGTATCAACGAATGACCTATGAGGTTACCAAGGGATACGCCCCCAAGAAGCCAGGACATGAAGAAGGAGGCGTATACAAATTCAGAGCCTACGAATCATTGTAGAAGGCATGACAGGAAGGCGGTCTTGTATAATGTCTGTAGCCACTAAGACACAAAAAGTCTTTCAGAAAATGCCACACCCAGTCAAAATCCCAAAATTCAAAGGCGGTGCTAAGGAGATTTCAACCCAACAAAAAGGCAGACAGAGAGAGAGGAGAGCAGAGAAAAAAGGGGAACAGAGAAGTCAAGAGAAGATAACGACCAAGAGGGGAAGGAGGGGAGAACTAGTGGTGCAGCAACAGGCAGAGAAGAGAGAAAAGACAGTGATAAGTGACAACAACACTCAGTAAAATTCCCTCATGCCTATAGACTCGTAATTGCAACAAGTGCCAATTAAGTCTTATAAGTCCAAGAGCCCAGAAGGTGGAAACTTTTATAGTACCCGAGAGAAGAATAAACCTTTATTAAGAACATATCAATTTCATTTCTCATCTAATTTAGAACCCTTCCTTTTAGCGAACTCCAGATCAAGAGCTTTCAGCAAGGTAAGAAGAATTTATATAAGCCTAATTCCCCAAAGTACAGCCTCCACGGCGCACGTTACCTTAGATCTGTGCGAAGAAAGTAAGTATCAGCACATATATATATATATATATATATATATATATATATATATATATATATATATATATATATATATGTTAACGGGATATTAATCTCGTTTTTATTTGGTAAACGTGGAACCCCGAGCGTCAGGCAAACCGATACACAATATCTCTCTCTCTCTCTCTCTCTCTCTCTCTCTCCAAGCGACCAACAGCTCGCAACCTCTCTCTCTCTCTCTCTCTCTCTCTCTCTCTCTCTCTCTCTCTCTCTGCAACTCCTCTCTCTCTCGCGCAATCTCTCTCTCTCCACCACTCTCTCCATTCTTCACAGGTAATAATCAAGATGAGAGTCAAGTCATATAAAAAATAACTTTATTTATCAATGGAAAGATAATAAATCAAGTCTCACAGACTAACTTAACTCAGTTAACCCCAAACATTAAAATGTCTTCTAAAACAGTAATTTGTCACACCAATTGTCTCTCCCATCTGGGACTCTCGGTCCCCCCCTTTGCCAGTCAATTCCCTCGCCAGAATCGTCTGCTTCAAAGACACGAGAAACACACTTGTTAGCACACATAAGTTTAAAGACAAAGTTAAAGATTAAACATTCTTATAATGTGTAACAAGCCATTCCTTTTGGCTAAAGTAAATTCAACACTCACCCATTGCAGCTGGAATATCTCACTCACTGTCAAAAAACACTTTGGCATCTGCCATCATGGCTTTGCCTTCCTCCCACGAATCTTTGTGCAAGTCTTCCCCATAGACTTTGGCTAAAGATACCATTAAGAAATAGAAGAGGCGCACACGCACATATGAATGCACACTTCGCTAACACTTCATATTACTGGCTACAACCAGTTTCCCAAAGGTACTTTGAACAAGAGCCCATGAACTGACGAACATTGACTCGCCTAACTATGCAGTTTTCATATCACGCCACCCAGAAATAATTTATCAGCTTTTCTCGGGTCGTTGCTTCGGCTCTGTTCTCCACATTCCAAAAAAGGTCACAGCGCATCACATTTATGCTATTAAAAGATATCATTAATTATAATCCCTATCACAGAAGCTCAGCCACGCTAAATTGCTAGCTCCCGCCTAGCAAATGGTCAAACAAAACAGCTTATATAATATAAAACATTGGCCAGCTTAAAATAAAATATAAGTAATAACTGCACGTCTCTGGCAGCACAAAGTAGAGTCTATCACGCGTCATCTCCAATAACACTAGAATTTTCTCTCATTTTGGATTCTTGAATATCCCTCTTTGTCTGCAACTTCCAGAACAGACTGAAGCATGCTGTAGGAAGACGGAATGCCTCCCTCATTGTAGAAGGCTTCTAACGACTTCTGCAGATCCTAAAAGCGCTGTAGAACTCTGTAGAAACTCTCGTGGAAACTCTTGTAATCACCCTCGATAAATGACAGCAACATCTCTGTACGGCTGCTGGACGTCTTGCTAGCGTCGGGGAACGAATTTTTTGGTGTGTATGTACGTCAGTCAAGTCATTGGTCAATTAAAAAGGAATTAACTCCAGACATACTACTTCTATCAAACAATGACCTCAAAACGTCAGAAATACTAACTGAACGTCTCCTAATTAACTCCATTTAATATGACTACTAAATCATAAGTCATTATCATAACTCGCAAAGGAAAATGAATTATCAAGTTCTCCAACTCAATTCTCCAAATTCACACATCAGCACACACAATCCAAAAACTCACAACAACTCCACGGACTTCTGCACTCACATTCCAAACTCGAATGTTCTCATAAAAAAAGAATGTAACGAACCCAAGGAAAAAAAAAATCACGTAACAAGCCCAGACCCAAAAAAAAGAACAACTGGTCACCTTGCCCAAGGATTAATTCCACCTCCATATATTTCACCATATTAATAATAAAACACTCAGGTGGTAAAATATTTCCTCCATTTGGTTAATACCCCCCCCCCCCCCCCCCACACCATATTCCCTCTTATTTCTCCAATGGCCACGTGTTCATAAAAAACCACCACTCCAGGAATAGAAAATATTCACCTCTATTTCGGCAAATAAAAAAATATCTACCTCTATTTCACCAATAATTCCATGTGGAATAAAACAAGGCTCCAAAAAATATTAAATCTCCGAAAAGGATAATCAAAATGAAATCCCATCTCCAAAAAAAATATGGACTCAAAGCATCCAGCTGACCCACTCACAAATATTGCCCATATATCTCCTCAAAAATGTGTCTCCATTTGCATCAAAGATGGCTGCAAAATAATTGAACTAAACCTAGCTCTCACCACCATTGGCAAATATCAAATGGCCAAAAATATATCTCCATTAGTATTGATATCTCAAATTATAACTCCAAAATAATATACCTCCAATTATATCTCCAAATACTATATCTCCATTCTCCAGAGAATAACTCAATGTTATAGTAAAGAACCACAAAACTCTGTTAAGCATAACTGCTGGAAAAAGGGCAAAAACTCGCAAATAAAAAACTGTCTAGGAAATTCTAGAAAAAATCACCAATGTGTCACAATCATTATAATAGAACTCCAAATTCAAAGTGTCTAAGTCAAGACTTCTCCATATGCACTACGACATAGGCCACTAGAAAACTTAACCAAGTTTCCTATCTCTGGCAAAGTTGTCACAAATACAACAAAGGTATTTTGCAAGAAACTCACAATTTCTGGAACACAAATATCCAGAGAAAAAAATGTAGTGCCATTACGTATGCATTAAAAAAATGCAAGAATTCTCCCATAAATCTCTTTGCAGCATCAAATAGCTGAAAACACAAACACATTCCCGAATAATGACTCTAGCGCTGGCTAACCTCCAAAAAAAAAAAGGGGGGGGGGGAAAGAAAAATCAACAGCATTGTTAACTATCTCCGTAACTCACGTATGTCAAACAATTATCTGCTGAACTCATAAAAAAAAGAAAAAACAAAAAAATTGTGTTGTTAGTTCCTCCCAAATTCAAAAACGATTTCACCACCCTTGATAGCATTACAACACCCACGTATTAGTATAAAAAAAATCAGTATCAGAAGTATCACTATCAGTAGTATCACAAAAATTGCTATCATCAAATCACTAGTATCAGTACAAAAAACATTACCAATGTTAATGCTTGTCCTTTCACCAAAGATTCAGCAAAATTCAGCACAATTCACCAAGATTCAGCAAAACTCGTCACTCACGAATGACTGAAACATTCTCCAAAGTTACAAAAACTCAACAAATAACTAACCCCAAAACTTCTCCCAATAATTCATTGTAATAATTCTCCATGATATAATTATCTGTAATAATTATAAAATAATCTCCCATGAAATATCTCAAATCTCTCGTAAAACAAGTCTCATACAATAACAATTATTAATAATAATAGTAATAATTCTCCACAGTAATAATTCTCTTGCAAAGATCTCAAGTAAGGGTGCAATTCAAACAGCATACACTAGTATTGCCAAACCCCCAGTACACCACCACTTGACAACACCAAATGCAACACCAATCAACAACACTCACCGGCACCGGGCATCACCATTCACCACCACTCAGCACCATTTTTAAAGCAATCTCTCCAACACAATAAAAAAAAAAAATAATAATCTCAGTGTCCCCATTATATTTGTGCATTCCAACGAATAAGGACAACATACACCCATCCCATGCATTTCATTTCCTTTTCTCTTCCTTCAAGAGAAAGTAAATCTCTTTTCATTTCCCTTTCTCTTCATCCAAGAGAAAGAAAATCTCTTTTCTTAAAAAAAACCCTACGGGCATTTCCTTTCATCAACTAATCAATCAGCTGATGTCTTGGCATTGAAAATTCATTTTCAAGGGCAAATTCGTCTCTCAACACCCCGACAAAGAGAGAACAGAGAGTTCACCCACACTGATAAAAAAAAACAGTTTCACCCTCCACTGGGCGATTGAAACACCCCCAGTCAAGCGATAGAACACACCCCTTGACCAGTGTCTGAGTATCCCCCGAGGTATATACCAGTACGCTCCCGGTAAGCAATGCCCTTCTACATTCGATAGCAGAAGTTTGCTGAGCCCGCAGGAATGAGTGGGCGCTCTGTCTCCAAGCCAAATATGCAATACAAGCACAGTTTGCATGCATGAAAAACATCTTGTACACACTTATATGTTAAATAAAGACGAATGCGTCTATTGTAAACACGCGCCAATAAAGAAAAACACGTCACTTTCTGCTACTAGGGAAAAAAAAATTTGACATCTTAAACCAGTCCCATAACACTGAGTGATTCAAAAACCCTCCCCCAAAAAATGTTCTTTAACACTCACCACTTCATAATGAGAACAAAAAAATCGGAATTTGCGCAGAACACTCCAATAACACATGCGGATCGTCTCGGGGATCACACTCACAAACATCTCAGTACTAACTGACTGTTCCCTGCTCCTTGAGATCTCGCTCTGGGCAAAATGCTGACCCTAATCTCCTCTCTCCCTTCCCCTTTGCACAGTTAACGGATAGATATTTCTCATTTTCTCTCACTTAGTAACTGAAATCTAACAATTTAATAACTTTCCACAATCCCACAAAGGCTTTGTCGTTCGAAAACCATCGCTAAGCCAACAAAACTGTGACATGATCATAACCCCTCTATGTTTAATGGTCACCTGTCTTCAATTAGCGTACCCAGGCATAAAAAAAAACCTCTTATACCGCTCGCCACCACCTGTTTACACAGATATGAATCTCGTTTTATCTGGTAAACGTGGAACCCCGAGCGTCAGGCAAACCGATACACAATCTCTCTCTCTCTCTCTCTCTCTCTCTCTCTCCAAGCGACACAACAGCTCGCGACCTCTCTCTCTCTCTCTCTCGGCAATCTCCCCTCTCGCAATCTCTCTCTCTCCCCACCTCTTTCTCTCCATTCTAACAGGTAATCAAAATGAGAGTCAAGTCATATAAAAAATAACTATTTATTTAACAATGGAAAGATAATAAATCAAGTCTCACAGACTAACTTAACTCAGTTAACCCCCAAACATTAAAATGTCTAAAACAGTAATTTGTCACACCAATTGTCTCTCCCATCTGGGACTCTCGGTCCCCCTCTTTGCCAGTCAATTCCCTCGCCAGAATCGTCTGTTTCAAAGACACGAGAAACACACTTGTTAGCACACAAGTTTAAAGACAAAGTTAAAGATTAAACATTCTTATAATGTGTAACAAGCCATTCCTTTTGGCTAAAGTAATTCAACACTCACCCATTGCAGCCAGAATATCTCACTCACTGTTCAAAAAACACTGGCATCCACCATCGTGGCTTTGCCTTCCTCCCACGAATCTTTGTGCAAGTCTTCCCATAGACTTGGCTAAAGATACCATTAAGAATAGAAGAGGCGCACATGCACATATGAATGCACACTTCCGCTAACGCCTCATATTACTGGCTACAACCAGTTTCCAAAGGTACTTTGAACAGAGCCCATGAACTGACGAACATTGACTTGCCTAACTATGCAGTTTTCATATCACGCCACCCAGAAATCGTTTATCAGCTTTTCTCAGGTCGTTGCTTCGGCTCTGTTCTCCGCATTCCAAAAAGGTCACAGCGCATCACATTATGCTATTAAATATATCATTAATTATAATCCCTATCACACAAACACACACACACACACACACACACACATATATATATATATATATATATATATATATATATATATATGTGTGTGTGTGTGTGTGTGTGTGTGTGTATGTGTGTGAGTACAGGCTCATCTCATCAGTTGCCAGTTTCTCAAACTCTGCTTATGCTTTTAATTTTCCATTCAGAAAATTAATATTCCCTAATATATTCTTACTCATTTTTTTTTTTTTTTTTTATGTGCGTGTGTGCATATGCACAGGTTGATTAAGAATTAAGAAATAGAAAACACACACACACACACACACACATACTCACACATATATATATATATATATATATATATATATATATATATATATATATATATATATATATATATATATATATGTGTGTGTGTGTGTGTGTGTGTGTGTGTGTGTGTGTTTTCTATTTCTTAATTCTTAATCAACCCGTGCATATGCACACACGCACATAAAATGAGTAAGAATATATTAGGGAATAATTAATTTTCTGAATGGAAAATGAAAAGCATAAGCAGAGTTTGAGAAACTGGCAACTGATGAGATGAGCCTGTACTACCATACCAGACAACAAAGGACAAATGATGAAATCATGAAATCATCTCCCATAATCCACACGATTTTTCCGGCTGGTTGAATGTGTTAGTGTCTTTTTCCTCTTAGTGTGAGTGCATTTGAATGTGTTTGTGTCTTTTTCCTCTTAGTGTGAGTGCATTATGCTTTGGAGTTAGAAGACTCGAGCCACAAGCAGTAACACAAGCCTGGTCAGGGTTGCACTTATATGACGAAAAAGTAATTTCATCATCAGTGGAGCTGTTTCTTTTTAATTTACTGACCAAGGCTAACTTCCTCTCTTACATAAAACACAAGATCCTGGAAATACAGAGGGCGTTAGAGAATCCAAAACTGGAATGTTCAATACTGATTTTCTCATTGACCTATCTTTTTAAACTTATTTCTCTCTCAATGAAGTCTCTCAACAGATTCTCTTCTTTCAGATGTACTTAACGAAATTCGGCTACATGGATCCAGCATCAACGAATCCCAATTTAGGCCCCGTGCTCTCCGTGGGATCTGTGCAGAAATCCATCATGGAATTCCAGGTAAACATAACAACCTCAATAAAAAATAATAGATTGAACGACGATTAGGGCAAGATAATGGCACCTTATCCATGACCGTTAAATATTATCTGTGAATATATGTATGTGTGTACATATATATATATATATATATATATATATATATATATATATATATATATATATATATATATATATATATATATATATATATATATATATATATATATATATATTATATATATGTGTGTGTATATATATAATATATATATATATATATATATATATATATATATATATATATATATATATATATATATATATATAGGTATATTATATTATTTATTTATTCATTCCAATGTCACTTGATGGCTATGTCACTTATCGCCTGCAGGAAATATGTTTAATAACAGACTATTTCCTTCCTATCAAACAGGCGTTCGCTGGCTTGAACCAGACGGGCCAACTGGATGATGCGACAATCCAGATGATTGAATAAGCCCGCCCCGTTGTGGTGTCCAAGGAAAACAAACAAGGATACGGTTCCTCAGTCCGAAAGAAGCGCTATGCCCTGCAGGGTAAGTTATGTCGCATATTTTATATAGGTATACATATTTGTCTGCATGTATATATAAATATATATACATATACAATATATATATATATATATATATATATATATATATATTAGTGTATGTATATATTCATATACATGATTTATATATATATATATATATATATATATATATATATATATATATATATATATATATATATATATATATATATATATATATATATATATATATATATATATATATATTTACGTATTGGGCACGGCCTTGTGGTCCCAATCGTAAGGGAAGGAAATTTAAGAGGCAAATAAAGGAAAATATAGTGCTTCCAACTTACCTTAGATAACTATAAAGGGGATTTGTTTACTTTTACTCTGGAAGGTCGCCATTGAGGACTAGCTAATTAATTTGCATTACATTTATTTACAAAAGAACATGGACTGGCCTGGGATAAGGCAAGGCAACTTGGCCACACGTGGGTTTAGAGCACCGTATAAGGTCTGGGACCACTCCTATCTCTCACAATAGGGGGAAAGCTGCTCAAAATCAAATCTAATTCAATGCTGGTTTCCAAAATTGATAATAGGGGTATTTTGTGTTAAAGAAGTCGCTTGCGAGGAGACGTAGTACAATGTGACTCTGCATCTGGAAATTAGTCCCAAATTAGACACAACATAAAATAAGGACTTCTTGCACTATTTTTACAGTTATCACTTTTGTTATCTAACACACTGGTGGAGGAACTCGTGTTTAAATGAGATATTCAATGAAGACTTTGTCTTGGACAGGTCACAAGGGGCAACACGTGCCCCAATGCTGGACAAAGGGAAATAGCAAGATTCGTCTTGGAGGAATAGGGCTGGTTGGATTTTGCATTTTCGAGACATACCTTTAATCCATAGTAGAGGCTTGAACATGTGTCGTGATGCCTGAAGGTAGGCTCCCAACCAGTGTTAACGAAACAAGGGCTGACTTCCAGTTAGTTTAGATAGGGCACGTCTGCCCTACTGGAGCAACTAGCGTGGACTGAGGTCGCATCAGTGTATTTTCAAATGGCCTGGGATTCACACACAGCCTACGGTATTGTCTGGAAAGATGCTAAAACACAACCAGCATATTTTGGGGGAAAAGAGGTCTTACGCTAGTAATTCCTAAAGACCAACATCGAAGCCTATATAATCCCTGCGACCTGCTTTTATTACTCTATACTCTAGGCCTATAGTTAACGGCTTATTTTCTCACCCCACTACTTTGACTGGCGCCGGACATGCCAGTCTGGCCTGAGTTTTCCCTCCTAAAGTCAGCTAGTTAGGAGAAAAATGGCTGCTCTTCTAGCAATTGAATAATTTAAATGACTGCTGAGTAGACGAGGGGATCAATAAACATAATACAGCTCCCCTGTTAGAAGGCATTCACTCCCTTTCGGGCTTGAAGGCCTCCGGCTAATAAGTTTGATCGCCTCAACTACACAGTGCTCCTATTCTGAGGTTTTAGAGCAGCGATATGGCTAGCTACAAAGGCCTATCTAACTTATAGGTGGAGATGCTAAGTGTACTAACTTACTGAATTAATGTAGCCATAGCCTTAGTGAGAACTACTGGTCGTCTGTGACGACAGTTTACTCTACCCCTATGTAAGGTTACTTTGAAAAATTCTACTTGATACTACACTAATGCCCTGGTACTAAATTATTAGCCTAACCTATTCCTTTCAATTAATTAGAGACGCAAGCATTTCCAGAATGTGGTACGCACACCAGAGGCTTATCGACCTGAATTGTTAAAATACATAAGATTAGGTAATGATGCGTGAGGATGATGAGTGACTAGTGGTGTAGCAGGATGGAAATTTAATGAGGTAATTATGACATTTACGTGAGGGTTAATAGTACAAGTTTTAGGAGGTTAGAGAGTTAGTCTACTGGCAGAGATCGGGCTGGCCACCTTCTCTAGGTAGGTGTCAGGATCACTCTGCAAATGAATGTGACACTGTACCTAGGTCACAAGTGCCATGGAGAGCAGGTGGCTCTTTGGGTTAGTTTGTGAATTTGTTGTGTCCCTTCTTCTTCTCCTTATTCCTCCAGGGCCTGGCTACACCAGTCCTAGGAGGTGACGGAGGCACCGACTCTGGGGAAAGGCTAGAAACACTGTCAGGAGCAGAGGCAGTGGTAGCCCGAGGGACTACAGGCAAACACCCTACTTTGGCATCTGCAGCAACCGTCGTAGAGGTGGAACCTACTGCAGGGGAGGCCTTCACTTCGGATGCTGCGACAGCTGTCGTAAGGGTAAGACTCCAGACTGACTCTTGGTCGGGCAGTTCCTGGTCATCCATGAGGTCTGCCAGAGGTTCATCCTCGGCGACAGAGGTGATGTCGAAGAAGACTCGTGAAACTGGATCTGGGCAATGGGCTGCGTTGAGCTCCATGCCTTTTGGAGGATCTCCTGTAGGAGTATCCTTGATTAGGTTAGTTTTGGGCGCCAGCACTAGCTCAGGGCCAGGCACAGAGGTCAAGGTTTGTGGTGGCTCTATGTCCAAGCTGGATGGAGCATGGCACTGTTCAGTGCTGCCAAGTGGCACTGGCAGAGAGTTTAGGTCAGCTGGACCTGTGACGGGTACCAAAGGTGCAATACCCTCTCAGCGTGCCTGTGGTGATGGGAGATGTCTCTGGTGGAACGCTGAGCCTTGTGGAGAATGGACAGTGTCTGCTGCGCATAGCTTGCTAGGGCACCCAGGCCAATTAGTGGAGTGCCCTATTACGTTGCAGGTTTTGCAGCGGAACTGGGAATGATCAATCTCCCTCCTTGGTGATGGGGGAAACTGTTGGTGGCTGTACTTCCAGGAGGAAGTAGGATTTTGATGTCTCCTTGCTTTGGAGTGGTTGGATGTGGGGTTAGGACCCCTAGGCTTTTGGAAATGAGAGGGATACTTCAAGTCTTGCCCTAGGAGGAGGTCATAACCTCTGGAATGTAGCTTGCAACTGCAAGAGTACATACCTTTGTAAGGTGAGGTCTGCTGACCCTCTGTTTGGACGGTGGGAAGGATCAGTTTTAACCTTAAACGCCGAAGCGGTAAAAAAAAAAATGTCTCACCCGTGTGCGAGGTGTTTCAGAGTGAGCGCGGAAGCGGAAAAAATATTTTTTTCAAAAAATCACAGCGCGCTTAGTTTTCAAGATTAAGAGTTCATTTTTGGCTTTTTTTTTTTTTTTGTGTTTTGTCATTGGCTGAAGTTTAGTATGCAACCATCAAAAATGAAAAAAATGATCATTATCATATATAAATAATGCGATATATGATAGCGCAAAAACGAAATTTCATATATAATTGTATTCAAATCGCGCTGTGCGCAAAACGGTTAAAGGTAACAAGTAACTTTTTTTCGTTGTAATGTACACTAAATTGCGATCATTTTGGTATATAACACATTGTAATACAATAAAAGCAACACAGAGAAAATATTATCACAAAATAATGCATGAATTCGTAACGCGCGGACGTAAACAAATATTTTTTTCAAAATTCACCATAAATCTAAATATTGTTCCTAGAGACTTCCAATTTCTTTCAAAATGAAGACAAATTATTGAATATTACTACTACTGTAAGAGTATTAGCTTACAAATGCAGTTTTCGACCATATCTGACAAGTTAAAGTTGACCAAATGTCGAATTTTTTTATATATATTTTTTTATATGCAATTATTTCGGAAATAAGAAAGAGCTACAACCTTCAAATATTTTTCGTTTTTATTTTACAGTTTTATTTTGCACAACATGAAATTGCACACATTTTCATATATAAAACTCTATGAAATACCTAATATGAAACGGAGCAAATATTTCGAGAATGGGACGTACGCATTTCGGAGATTTGTGGCGGAGAATCCGCACGCAGAGGGAAGGAAAGTTTTTTTTTTTAAATTCACCATAAATCTAAATATTGTTCTAGAGACTTCGAATTTGTTTCAAGATGAAGATAAATGACTGAATATTACTAGACTGTAAGAGTTTTAGCTTACAATTGTGTTTTTCGACCATTTCGGTAGAGTCAAAGTCGACCAAACGTGGTTTCTTTTCTATTTATCGTGATTTATATGCAAATATTTCAAAAAATGAGAAAAGCTACAACCTTCATTATTTTTAGTTGTATTCTACATGAAATTGCGCACATTTTCATATATAAAACTTTATGTAACGGCTAATTTAAAATGGTGCAAACATTACCACAATCGCACGTATGATTTTTTCGGAAGAGTTACCGCGCGGACGTAAAGAAAATGTTATTCTTTTCATAAATTCACCATAAATCGAAATATTGTGCTAGAGACTTCCAATTTGTTGCAAAATGAAGGTAAATGCTTGAATATTACTAGAATATAAGCGTTTTAGCTTACAATTGCGTTTTTCGACCATTTCGGTAGAGTCAAAGTTGACCGAAGGTTGAAAATTTGTCACTCATCATTTTTTATATGAAAATATTTCAAAATTGATAAAAAGCTACAAGCATGTGTTTTTGTTTTTAGTTTTGTATTGTGCATGAAATTGCGCACATTTTCATATATAAAACTTTATGTAACGGCTAATTTAAAATGGTGCAAACATTACCACAATCGCATGTATGATTTTTTTCGGAAGAGTTACCGCGCGGATGTAAGGAAAAGGTTTTTTCATAAATTCACCATTAATCGAAATATTGTGCTAGAGACTTCCAATTTGTTGCAAAATTAAGGTAAATGATTGAATATTACTAAAATATAAGAGTTTTAGCTTACAATTGCGTTTTTCGACCATTTCAATAGAGTCAAAGTTGACCGAAGGTTGAAATTTTGGCACTTATCGTTATTTATATGAAAATATCTCAAAACTGATAAAAGCTACAATCATGAGTATTTTTGTTGTTGTATTTTACTAAAAATGCGCACATTTTCATATATAATACTCCATGTAACGGCTAATTTAAAATGGTACAAAAATTATGTCAAAGTGACGAAATAATTTCAGAGATGTGTCACAGATACTTTTTAGTGCGGCAAGAAAGAAATTCGCGCTTGCGCGCCTGCGTAACGATTGCAAACAAAAACAACACCTTGATCCGTGAACTCAGCATCCCCAAGGTGTGTGATTCAAGAGTTTTCGGCTGGTAGGCCTAAAAGTATTTTCCGCGAATTTTTAAAAAAAACTTTTGTATGTCGATGTAAAATACGTCCAGTCGGCACCCGAGAGACATAAAATGTCGACGTAAAATACGTCCAGTCGGCGTTTAAGGGTTAATATGATTGATGCCTTCAATCGTAATCAGTTGACGTATATCAACGTTAGCCCCTTGGGGAATTCAATCATCCCATATCAGGGAGATTTGAGCACCAGAGTCGTCAGAGGCTCTGACATGGCTTGGCGAATAATGACTTTGGAGGGATGCGACGGTCATAGGGCCCGAGCTGGGGGGCCTAGTGAAGATGAATTTGTAACAGCCATTGCAATGGCAGGAATATTATGATTTGCGCACCCTCCATGCGGACATGTGACCCTTGCGGCCACAGTCTTGGCAGAACTTGTTCCAGAACTTCTTCTGTGGCACTGGATGATAAGGCCGAGATGGCACCACAGGTTGCGAATCTGTGGCATCACCAAGGCTTGCAGTGTGCTCTGGCAGTGATTAGATGTTGGAGGTTAAGGAATCCTCCTTTGAATTATCCATAGGAACAAGTCCGAGGTTGACTAGTTGGCCCACTTCCGAAATGGAGGCAGGTGGTGAAGAGGTAAGAGGCTGGGATGATGAGGAAGAAAACTTCTGGCTCTGACACTGGATCAAAGCCAAGGTTTATAATGGAAAATGATTGTCAGTGACATCTGAGGCACTAGCCCTGAATTCTAAAACTGAGGTTTGGTTATTTGGACATGCTGCAGGGGGTCTGGGGCTTCTGGTAGTGGGAGCTGCGTCCAGGGGAGATACGGCTTTAGGAGATCTCGGCACAATAGCACCTGATAAACGTCATGAAATTTATCAACTACGCCCAGGCGGCACAATATGGTTTCCTGGTGGTCCTGGTCCAATAAGGGCTTTTGCACCTTCAGAAGGACTGAAGGAGCAGAATAGAGGTGACCCTCAATCCATTAAAACTGAATTTCTTCGTCATTCTGGATTTTGGCACCCCTAGGCAATGCCTTTCTGCAAATGAGGGAGACCTGGGCTTCGGCATCGACCATGACGTGTACCCACCGGTAGCTGTAGGCGACTGTTCATCAGGAACGGCTACATGGTCAGCCTGGAGAAGTTCACCCTGGAAGCTCTCATCCCAAGGTAGGGATCGACTTCGCCACTGGTCGGAATCTACATTATGCCCACGCACACAATAAGTGGTGCAGAGCCTCTGCAACCACCTCTTACCAGGAAGTCCAGCTCATGGTCTCGGGGCTTGGAAACAGGGGAAGACATTTCCCTCAGGCTGCAGTAGAGGCTCGGATAAATTTGGAAATGATGGCCGGGAATAGTACTGGATGGAATGGAGTGCTTACTTAGTAACGTGTGTCTGAGAAGACTGGGTGCTCTGTGGCACTTGGGAAGTGTCCCGTAAGTGGTGGCACTTCGTGAATGGCACCTTCTAATGAGGTGAGAAAGTCAAATGGAGTGTGCCGGTAGAGATCACACTGATGGGCCTTCCTAACTTGGGGAAGGAACACAATGGAATGGGCAACACCTGTAGGTCCAATGCAGGTGCACGGCACTTATGGAGGTGTGTTCCTTGGCAGCACTATTAGTGCTGATGTAGCGGCACTTATGGAGGCATTCCTTGTTTGGGTGATCCGGGGACAGCGGATACACTAATGAAATGGCGTTCCGTAAGACGAGTACGGAGGTAAATAGCTACCTGTACGTTTGTAAAGGTGCAAGTGCCACTTATGGAGGTGTTCCTTTGTTGGGTGTTCCGTAATGGCGGATACGCAATTGAGTGGCTACCTGTACGTCCTGTACAGGTACACGGCACTTATAGAGGCATTCCTTTGACAGCACTTAGGGCTGGTATTGTGGCACTTATGGAGGCGTTCCTTTGTTGAGTGTTCTGAAGGAGCACTGATCCTTGTACATGGAAACACTAATGAAATGGACGTTCCGTAAGGGCGGATACGCAGAAATAGCTTTCTGTATGTCCTGTACAGGTGCACGGCACTTATGGAGGTGTTCCTTGGTTGAGCATTCCAAAGGACAAAGGAGTTCTGATCCTTGTACATGGAAACACTAATGAAATGGCCATTCCGTAGGGGCGGATATGCAGATAAATAGCTACCTGTACGTCCTGTACAGGTGCACGGCACTTATGGAGGCATTCCTTAGATAGCACTAATAGTGCTGGTAACATGGCACTTATGGAGGCATTCCTTTGGTGAGTGATCCGGAAGGATAAAGAATCCTTACGCACAGAAACACTAATGAAATGGGCAGTCCATAATGACAGATACCGCAGGTAAAGGGCTAACTGTACGGCCTGTACAGGTTCAATGGCACTTATGGAGGCGTTCCTTGATTGCACTGGTAGCGTGCTGGTGTGTCCCGTCGGACGACACTAAATGCGTATACTCAAATATACTGAAATGAAACGGCATTTTGTTTGTGGAAGAGTGTAATGGAAGAGAGAAAGTAAAGTGGCACTGTAAAAATGGTAGGCCTGTGGTTGGCACTGGTTGTGGCCAGTCCTAGACTGGTAGCAGCTTCCTTTTATGGAAGTACTGAGGTTGCGTCGGCGCACTGTGCAGTTTGGGCTTGTGGTATACCGCAAGTCTTTGTAATAAAAAATGGAAAAGACCACTTGGGCAACGACAAGTAACAGTAAATTGAAAATGCTCAGTCCTTGGCTGAAGTACTCGGTAAACTGCAAGACTGCAATGGACATGGGCACGTATAACACTCAGTGTAAATGAAAGTCACAAGAGACTAAATGTTAATGATGCATGTGTAATGGTAATAGGCGTTGTACTCTCGGCTTTTTGAATAATGGGTTTTCTCTCTCTCTCTCTCTTTGAGAGCGTAAAAATGATAAATGACGAACTCCCTTATATTTTATATGAACTAATGATTTTAGTTTAATATGACGCAACTTGCGTTGAATGATTTCCTTACGTTAAAGTTTAATGAAAGAATTGCTTTGGAATAAGTTTTGTAAATATAACGCACTAGCGATGAACGATTTTTACGTTACTTAAATGGTTTCCATTATAATATGAGTGATTTACAATGATGCGTTTATGTTAACAATTCTTTTAATGTACTTTACTTTTTAAGATTTGCGTTAACTTTACATAAGTTTTACTAGCTCCCGTGACAGTGAAATGACAGGTAACGGATTTTGACCCGATGTTAGCAAACATTTCTAAAAGAGGTTACATAACTCTGAAGTGATATGAAAACTTTCGCTCAGTGAAACGTGCGGGAAGGCGAGCAAACGGGCTGATACATACGATGTCAAATCTCAAATCGTTAATATAAGCATTAGGTGATGAATGAATGCTTTTGTGAACACGAGTTGGATGGCAGGGGCGGGCGCGCATGCGCAGCTAACGCGCTGGATAGCTAGAAGAGTGTGCTGCGGTTACCAACACTTGAAATGAAAGCTAAATTACAGCGAATTCCCCTAACATCTCACAGACAAAAGAACTGTACACTCGACAAGGAAAGTTAAGATACAGTTTTTTTTTAAATCTTCGGACATATATGGTTCAATAATGCCACACCTGGCAACTCTAGAAACGAGGCGGAGCTTCTCGATTTCTATTAACTTTACACCATAAAAATTCTGTAGAGGTCCTATAATCATTTATACTTGAATGTAGAAACAGGCTCTAAATTATTCGTTAATGTTGGTTTGGTAACGTCAGTTCAGGGTAGAATATAGATCATCCTTTTTTAAAACCTACTGTGAAACCTCATTTATAAGTAATGTTTGACACTAAACTGACGTAAATTCCATACGTAATTGAAGACGGATCTTAAACAATGAGAGAAAGTGTTTTAAAATTTGGGCAGTACTTGTGGAAATCGTGAGGAACATTACAGTAAAGAATGAAATATTATGACGATAGAGAGAAAGCGCACAAGCATAGGCTTATCGATAGAGATACTTAATTCATTATATTTACTATGAGAGATTAAGTGATCATGTTTCAAAATGTTTGAGAGACGATTTGAGAGAGAGAGAGAGAGATAGAGAGAGATGCGGAGGAAGAGAGAATAGAGAGATAGAAGCGGTAGGCCTATTTTCTATAGAGATAATTCATTATAATTACTTTGAGAGATTGAGTGATAATATTTTTTCAAATTTGTTTTAAAAGTGGAGAGAGAGAGAGAAAGAGAGAGAGAGAGAGAGAGAGAAAGCTTAGGCCTATTTATAACTACTTAATTTCATTATATTTTCTTTGGGAGATGCAGTATATATATTTTTATAGTATGTTTTAGAAGGATCTAATATTCAAGTTAATTCTCTAAGTAATTCAACCCTGATCTTGATTTCATTCGACAATTGCCTTAACTTTCAAAGACTATAAAAAGACGGGGAAAATTTTAGATACAGGCTGCGGTCATTCTTGCTCTCTTGATATAGTCTCTACTTTTGCAAATCGGGTTTCATCCATAAATCATTCACGAAAAAAAGCTTGTGTTAAGTAAAAATATTTATTACCACAAATAACTCTATGTATTGCACAGGCAATTAAAGTTTTATATCGTGCAAAAAATGCTGATGTGCTGAGAGATCTTTAGCCTCGCGGCAAAGAAATGCAGTCGTGTAGGGCTGTAGGCTACTACGAAATGCTTTATGGGAGCATATAGCCAGAAAATCTTTGAGCTGACATGGCTACTTTAACCTTTATAAAGATTTATCGTTAAAAGACAGTAGCTTTGTGAACAGCAACTAGCATTCGATCCATGTCAACGTCAAAGTAATCAAAGTGTGAAATCCGTTAGGTAAGCCAGTATCCAGTGACTTGCGCTTTCCCGCTCGAAGTTCTAGGGCTCCTCCTCAAATCATAGAAAACGCTCTTGAGGATGTAACTAGATTTGCTCAACCTACCCATTCGCCGTCGCAACATTGACTGCCATTGACGTCAGCTAACTTTAAACGCTTTGGAAACAAACATGAGTTTGTAGAAACTAAAATAATTGCATTCACCACTTACGATGATCCAATCATATCCCCGTTCATGAAGGAAAAAGAGTAAATATTGTCGTTGTGATACATAGTATTACAATCAGGAATTCACATTCTATCTACCAGATCTCTATGAACGAATCCATCTGAGAAATTCCAATTACTTCGGACAAATATCGTGTTTTTAAGCTTTTAAGTTTTGTCTTATATGATATAATTTGCAATGTATTTTCATATTCTAGGGTAAATTTAGCGATATTATGTCTTTTCAGTAAAAACAAATGGGAAATTCGATGAACGAAAGCTAATGAAAACTGTATCTTCAGTTTTCTTGTCGAGTGTACACTTCTTTTGCCGTAACTATTAGTAGAACCCTCCTAACTAGCTAGGCTTGCTAATACATGCAATGAACCCTGGCAAAGCACTTCCTAGTTTTAACTAGAACTTTTTGGCATCTGTCTAACACATGTGTCTCGTCTACTGTCCTACAAGTTAAAGCCTGCGAACAGAAGGAATTCGCGAGAGCTACTTGACGCTAAAATAAAGCTCTGGCACTTTCGCCGTTACACAATAATATCTCTAACTGAGAGAGCACACTTATTTAAAACACTTTTAAAATGACTCCTTAACGTAACTTACAGCTAACAATGGTTATAAGAATAATCATATTAAATGAATGATATGCCTTACCGTGAGTCGTGCGTGTCTCCTGTGCAAGTATGAATGCTTTCTTTTGATTTACGCTTTGTAAAAGTCATTTACGTTTTTCAAGGGGATAATGCGATTTACAAGCTTTTAAGCAGCTCCGGGTTTGAAACTGGCAAGGTCAGTCATTTTTACATATTGGGCACGGCCTTGTTGTCCCACTTGTAAGGTATGGAAATTTAAGATGAAATAAAGAGAATTTGTTTAGTTTTACTCTAGAGGGTCGCCATTGAGAACCAGCTAATTAATTTACATTACATTTATTTACTAAAGAACCATGGACTGGCCTGGACCCCGGGATAAGGCAAGGCAACTTGACCACAGGTGGTTAGAGCGCCGTATAAGGTCTGGACCACTCCTATCTCTCAACAATAGGGGAAAGCTGGCCAAAATCAAACCTAATTCAATGCTGGTTTCCAAAATTGATAATAGGTATCTTACGTTAAGGAAGCGCTTACAAGGAGAGCGTAGTACACATGACTCTGCATCTTGGAAATTAGTCCCAGATTAGACACACATAAAAAAAGGACTTCTTGCACTACTTTATAGTTGATCACTTTTATCTAACACACTGGTGGAGGAAATCTAGTGTTAAATGAGATATTCAATGAAGATTTTGTCTTGGACAGGTCACAAGGGGCAACACGTGCCACTATGCTGGACAAAGGGATGGCAGTAGAGAAGTGATAAAAGGAGATTTGAAATGGAAATAGCAAGATTCGTCTTGAAGGAAATAGGGCTGGTTGGATTTTGCACTTTCGAGATGTACCTTTAATCCTTAAAGGCTTGAACATGCGTCGTGATGCCTGAGGGAGACTCCAACCAGCGTTGACAAAACAAAGGCTGACTTCCAGTCAGAGAGAGGGCACGTCTGCCCTACTGAAGCAGCTAGCGTGGACTGAGGTCACATCAGAGTATTTTCGAATGACCTGGGATTCACACAGCCTACGGCATTGTCTGGAAAGATGCGAAAACCACAACCAGCAGATTTGGGGGATAAGAGGTCTTACGCTAGGAATTCCCCTAAAGCCCACATCGAAGCCTATATAATCCCTAAGACCTGCCTTTATTACTCTATACTATAGGCCTATAGTTAACGGACATGCCAGTCTGGCCTGAGGTTTCCCTCCTAAAGTCAGTTGACTAGGAGAAAAATGGCTGCTCTTCTAGCAATTGAATAATTTAAATGATTGCTGGGTAGACGAGGAAATTAATAAACGTAATATATATATACATTATTTATTTACCTATATATATATATATCTATATATATATATATATATATATATATATATATATATATATATATATATATATATATATGAGTCATATCACATTAACGTGATTCATATACATACATCGAGCTAAAATGTCCTTAATATCTAATTCGCTCTACCTCGGAATGAATATATTTTCATATATGCTTAACCGAAGGGGAATTTTTTAGGCGATAAGAGACTTGCCGGCTCCCAGGTGCAAACCATCGTCCGGTGGATTTGTTTGGTTTCAATGGTTCACGCCTAGGAGCCGACAAGTCTCTTATCGCCTAAAAATTCGCCTTTCGGTTAAGCATATATGAAAATATATTAATTCCGAGGTAGAGCAAATTAGATATCAAAGGACATTTGTAGCTCGATGTATATATATATATGTATATATATCTATATATATATATATATATATATATATATATATATATATATATATATATGTATATATATATATAGTATATATATATATATATATATATATATATATATATATATATATGAATATATATATATATATATATATATATATATATATATAATGATATATATATATATATATATATATATATATATATTATGTATATATATATATATATATATATATATATATATATATATATATATATATATATATATATGAATATATATATATATATATATATATATATATATATATGTATATATATATATATATATATATATATATATATATATATAGTATATATATATATATATATATATATATATATATATATATATATATATGTGTGTGTGTGTGTGTGTGTGTGTAGTTATATACACATGTATGTGACATAAAAATGAATCTACTTTAATCCTGTTATGAAAAACGTTAAGTATATCCTAGTTTAACCAAACCACTAAGCTGTTTAAGAGCTCTCCTAGGGCTAGCCCGAAGGATTAGATTTTTATTTACGAGGCTAGGAACCAATTGGTTACTTAGCAACGGGACCTAAAGCTTATTGTGGGATCCGAACCCCATCATAACCAGAAATAAATTCCTCTGCTTCCGCATTGGCAGCAGCAGGGAGCAAACTCGGCTACCCAAAACTGATAGGCGAGTACATATTCCCACCTCGTCCAATGAGGAACAATCCGGTTATGAAAAGTATCCAAACATCTAGACCTAACCATAAATCCCAACTGTATCCGTGTGGAAAAAACTACCATAAAATCTTGTTTGTTTCCTGTGCCTGAGATACTTAATGGATTGCACAAAGTAAAATAGATCAACTTGAGTTTTTTCTTCCTCAGCATCCAGATGGCGTCCGCGTCGCCTCACATACAGAATCACCAAGTATCCTAAGGCTCTTCCCAAGGCAGAAGTGGACGGAGAAATTCGTGCAGCTTTCGAGGTAAACAAGAGTCATTGATGTCTCCATAGAATACAGAATGGAATGGAATATAAAATTTAGGCTAAAGGCCTAGCGCTGGGACCTATGAGGACATTCAGCGCTGAAAGGCAAATAGAGTAGGAAAGGTTGGAAAAGTGTAACAGGAGGAAAACTTCGCAGTTGCACTATGAAACAGTTGTTAAGAGAGGGTGGATAAAGGGATGGAGAGGTACAGTAAAAGGAATGTAAGGGTTGCAGCTTGGGCCGAAGGGACCTCTGTAAATAACCTTTTATATTGCCTACAGTGTAGCGCATGAGGTGCGCCGATGGCATTACCCTCCTACGGGACAGCAATTGTCCATGAGCAATTTTGTTGAAAAGACATGACTTTCATTGTTTGCTCCTTATGCTAAGGCTCCTCAGTAACTTGGTAAATCATTCAACGATGGGGTGATAACCCATGAGACATTCAATTCCTATAAAAAACAATTCACCTTGAATTTTCACAAAAATTAGTTATATGTGTATCTATTTATTTTTCTATTAAGTTTATCTTTTTTCCTCATCTAATAACTGATCTCTTCTTTCTGTAAATTTTTATTATCTTCATTAACTTCTTTCTAATGAGCACCAAGTTCTTTGAAACCTTGGATTTCAAGTCAATGGACACTTTAGAATTGTTCCATATAAATAGTGGTTAATCTTCAGAATAATAATAAATAATAATAATAATATAATAATAATAATAATAATAATAATAATAATAATAATATATTATTATTATTATTATTATTATTATTATTATTATTATTATTATTATTATTATTATTATTATTATAGTTCACAATTGAATGTCTTTTTCCATATAAGGCCATGTCAAACGAAGACACAAGCTAAACACCTGTGTCAGCCAATCGGCATCTATTGGCCTCTGCCACGAACTCAAATTAACAGCAAAATGCCTCCTGCCACAGGTGTGGGAAGACGCCGCCAACCTCAAAGTTCGAAGCCGTGAACGGCGGCAAAGCCCACATCGAAATCCGCTTCGAAACAGCCGAGCACGGTGACGGAGACCCATTCGATGGACCAGGGGACACCCTCGCCCATGCCTACTTCCCAATGGACGGCGGTGACGTTCATTTCGACGATACTGAAAACTGGACCATTGGCAGGTACAGGGGTAAGTAAGGTCATATGAGACTTCATTTGAATTGATTTGAATATCGACTTTAGGCCACGACAAGTACGGGCACCTGTGAGGTCATTCAGCTCTGAAAGGGAAATTGACAGTAAAAGTTTAGAAAGAAGTAACAGGGGAGAGAGTGGACAGTAAAATGGAAAAAAAGAATTTGAAAGAAGATACAATAAAAGGAGCGAAAGGGGTTGCAAACTCAGGACTGAAGGGATGCTACAAAGAATCTTAAGTAATGTCTACAGTACACTGCATGTGTTGTTGAAAGAGTAATGTAGTTACTCTTTGGATATTTCACTTCACTTACACATCTATGGGACTAAGTAAATGCTATAGTCTACTCATATTATTAAAAAAAAAAAAAAAAAAAAAAAAACAGGACTATCCTCAGGGCATGTCCCATTATTTAAGACGCCTATAAACCTGAGTAAATAATATGGTCCAGCCATGTTATTGAAAATAAAATGTTCTTATCCCTAGGATTATCTTTTCCCTCCACTTCAGACGGCTATGGACTTGAGTGAGTTATATCCTCCTCTCGTCTTGCTGAAAAACTGCGATTATCTTCAGATATTTCCTTTGTAATTGCAATGTTTACCAACACCACTATGGCGTCTGTGGTCTTCATATACTGAAAATATGCACAATTTTCCAGGTTTCAATCTTTTCCAAGTAGCAGCCCACGAATTCGGTACCTCTTGGATTGTCTCACTCTGACGTCCAGTCTGCTCTCATGGATCCTTTCTATCAAGGCTACCAGAGGAACTTCAAGCTTGATAGAGATGATGTATTGGGTATTCAGGTGAGCATGGATTGGCAGTAACATCTTAATTTCTGTTATCATCATGCATGAATATTACAAATCAGTGCATAACTCCTTGTGAGTTTTTTTCTTCTTTTCTTTTTAATAATCTTTCCCTATAATCGCCTTTCCCTAAAGCTTATCTGTAACTACAGCGTGATTTCCGATTGGTGCCCTCTTGGGTTTAAAGCTTCCTGACTTTCTCTACAAGGGAGTGTTCGCTGAATGTTTAAAGAAAGAATAGGTGATATACGTGTATATTTGTGTGTGTGTGTGTGTATATATATATATAATATATATATATATATATATATATATATATATATATATATATATATATATATATATATATATATATATATATATACACACACACACATCACAGTCGAGGTCTTACTTGTAGTCCAACAGAAAACTGCTTCGTGAGATACTAATTGACAGCGTCTGTAAATTACAAATCAAATTCACTAATCATAATACAGTCTGCAGAAATAGAGTTCTTCGTTTCATCGTCTTTATCTCTTGCAGGCTTTGTACGGACCATGTAGGACAAGGACATTGTGGTGGTTTTTTAAATAGTCTTCTATCGAATGGATACACTTCATAATTGTGGACTGAAAAAAGAGAGTTGGTTTTTCATCTCGTCAAGATGTTGAGTTTAACCACTCGAAGCTGAGGTTATCTATGATCGAGTGTGGCGGCAGCGGTGCCAGAGTGGGGATTTATACCTAATTTTCGGGATTTTGGGTTGCTGATGGGGATATGGGGATTTAATGTCAGTTCAGATCCAAATCTGGATGATAAATTGTCTCTATTACTCTAGTATCTTAATTTAAGCCTAAGCCTAAAGAAAACAAATTTGATTATTAAAAAAGATAAAAATTCAAAAGATTTCAAAACAGTTACTTCAAGTACGAGTTGTCGACGAGAAGAGAGAAAATTCCCAAATGCAACAAAAAGAGAAAGGTGTTACCATGACCTTGAATCAGATATGCCACCAGAGGAATTTTGGAATCATATCACAAAGATGGAAACAGGGGATGATAGAAATGAGTTTTCTTGTTTTGACCAATTTTCTATTCTCCATATTAAGCCTCCCTCAGTCAAGCGCTACAACAGAAAGAATATTTTCTGTGTTAATATAATGAAAACGAAAACAGAGGAACAGGTTGTCAATCCAAACTTAATGTGGCTGTCTTCATTCTAAGCTATATTTAAAAATCAACAATTTCTTTAATTTTCCATTTGATAAGATAATGATTAGTAAAATGAATTCCAGCCTCGATGTTGATGGAAAATGATTCTGATTAAAGAAGCATATTTTTCATATTGTTATCAATTTTCATATTCATTACAGTGTTATTGTAACTTACGAATGGCAACATGCCAGTCTTTCTTTAGTATCCTCAAGAATGTGTTAATCTGTACGTTTTTTCTAATCAAATGTATAACGTTTTATCTTTTTCAATGAAAATGTCAATTAGTTTTAGGTTTTCATAATATTGTAAATCTTTAAAATATTAAGGCAATTATATAAAAAAAATGTATGATTTTACTTCAATTTTCCTAAAATTATTTTTTTCTCCCTATAAACAGTATAAGAGCATAAACACACACACACAAAACACACACACACACACACACATATATATATATATATATATATATATATATATATATATATATATATATATATATCTATATATATATATATATATAAATATAATGTGAGTGTGAGTGTGCGCGTGTCAAAAGTGCGTAAGGTGTAAGGCAAATCTAGTACTAGTTCTGAAAAATATGGAAGGAAGAGAACTAGTAATAAGATGCTTTCACAATGTATCCACCTACTGTTAAAAACACAGAAATATTAGAGAAACTACGGCAGTCGGCCTTTCTTGTTCAACTTTAACTACAAAAGTGAAGATGAAGACACTGCCGTTTGGCAAATGGCTCGTGAAATAATTCAGACAACTCACAGACAGATGGGCAGCAATATCGACCAATAGTAAACCACCCCCATCAAAAGAGGAAAAATGAGAGTGGATGGAAACTCTCACGTGTGGGTTAAAATGAAAATGTGATTCCTGGCAACTAGTAGGAAACTAAACTACAGATGGTGTGGTCCATATGTAGTGACCAAAGTGTGTAGAGATGGTACTACATTTGAGTCGAAAAACAAGTTTGACCAAACCATAATTGAACAAGCCGCTGACAAGGTGAAACTATTTATAAGACATGAACAGTGGTTAGTGAAAATGGTGAGAATGAACGAGTACAAACCAGAGGTGCTGATAACATTTTTCCTCCCTCTACATTAATTGAAGAAATTTGAGATGAGTTTAATTTTGATAGTGTATTGCATATTTTTTGCATTTTCAATAAAGAATATCATTGTAAATTTTATTTGCATGCTTTAGAAAAGTTTCTAATTGCATAACCATTATGTCAATTTCTAAGTATTTGTTCTGTGTATGTATATCTATACATTATATATAATATATATATATATATATAGTATATATATATATAATATGTATGTATGTATGTATGTATGTATGCATGTATATAAAATATATAATGGTAGTCCATAGCTTTAAATGATCTGAAGATGACTGCTTGTTTTGTGTGCAGGGAACTTAAACTCAGTTGAGTGTTGTATGAAGAGTTACCGGTCCAAAAACTTTAACAAACTCGGAGGTTGAGTTGTTCAAGTTATGTGACTGATGAGTAAGCGAGTCACTAGGATCCTTTAACAGCTATATTTTCAAACGAAAGTCTTTCCTCCTCGTGGTTATTGAGTGAATGCACCTGAATGATGATCCAAGCTGTTTTTGTGAGAAAAATAATCATAAATGATTATATCCCTAATAAGGAGTGACTAGATCTTAACCGAATTTAAGATCACTCTTACATAAGTGTTTAACTCAGTAAAGTTACTAGGCCGAAAAAATTAGTGGTCCCTTCATGGTTATGTGGGGTCCTTCCCTCCTTTACTTTTCCTTTCTTAGCCACTTTGAGATAGGATAAAGTTTATACACACACACACACACATATATATAATATATATATATTATATATATATATTTCTATATATACATATACATATGTAATATATATATGTTATATACTGAACCCCATATTAGAGGGGGATGCGACCAGACCACTGCCCCACCCCCTTCTCCGACGAATAACTAGAATCTACGAATACTTAGAATCCCCTTCTTAAAATGCTTAGTATAGCTAACTACCCATCTTGAAAGTTCAAACACCGAAGTATCCCTAAAAATACCATCCTACGTCAAATACACATTAAACTATTAACCTATTACTGTATTACTCTTTGAAATGATACTATATTAATTTCCAAGTAAATCTTTATCATTTTAGTTATAAATACACGTGATATGATGCACTGTACATTGACTTATACTCTTTTTTTCTTTTTTTCCATCTGTCCACCCGCTTGTGGTGTTTGCGTATAGTAACACTGCGTCCCCGGGCCCCCCCCCCCCCCCCCCCTTTTTTTTTTTTTTTAAAAAAACATAGTTAATGCTATCCGTCAAAGCTTTAGGTAAATAAAAGGATATCTGGGTGTACATTTGCATCTGAAAAGTGTTTTCATAATTTGCTGTATGCGAATTTCACCGTTAATATTCGAAACAGGATATTATTTAAAGCCCGGGACGCAGTGTTACCATGTGCAAACACCACAGGCCGATGGACAGATGGAAAAAAAACAAAAACAGAGTATAGTTACGTACATGTGAAAATACTCCCGTCCCCCCTGTAAGTATGCAGAAATGTACATTTTCTTTCATATAGCAACTATTCAAGCTCTCCCGTTTTCTTTTTACAACGAAAACATTTCTATGTACAGTCAGTTGAATGGTGATGCGTTACATCTCTGAGGGATTCTCTTCAACTTCATGATAAGCTTCGGGAGCCACTTCTTCAGGCGATTCAAGAGGGAATACGTTTGGCCATTTGGGAGGCAATACTTCCGGGGTTTCAAGAGGCTTTGGAAGGTCCTTCCACATGTGTGTGATGAACATCGTGATTGGCAGCTGCTGTTGTTGTCTGATCATGGTGGTGAGTGCTTGATTATGGGGCTCCAATGACGTATCAAGGATATTTGAAAGCTTTAAGGAGCAATCCATATAAGGAACCCATATTGAAACAAAATCCGGATTAAAGTTAGTTTGAGCTCAACGTGATCCGGTTGTACAACAAACTGTTATGCTTTTACAATCCGTAACCTCGATAACTTTTAGGATTTTCCAGAAAAGGGTAAAGAAAGGAATCGTTAGCTTCCATTGAAAAAGGGACTGCGAGTAACGTAGCTGATATTCACCCTGATTTTAAGATGGAATTAATTTCATTAGCTCTCCAGCAGAGCTTATCCAATAAAAACTTTCTGGTTCTCACAGTACATTGCTGTCAACATACTGTACTGTTAAGGTAATGTCTGGTGACATTAAAACTTAAAAGAGAATTTAGTAAACAAAAACTAAAAAAATAAATAAATAATTAGGAGAGGGGTGTGTGGGGAGGACGGACGTTCGCAAAGAAAATCATCATTCATGATAGGTATGTAAAAGGGAATATGGTAACTTTTCAGAGAATAAAAATGAAAAAAAAAAAAAAAAAAACGTTGTAAGACACTTTGTAAAAAGAGGACAAATGGTGAATTAAAATGGATATTCGTCTCTTTGCTCTATAAAAAAAAAAAAAATAGGCTCTTATCTACTTTTAATGTTAATAAAAAAAAAAAGCTACAAAAGCCAAGTGTAAGAAAGCATTCATCATTCTTTCCCCAACATATCATTACAGAATTTTAATGTTCTTTCTTTTTCATAAATACTTTTCAATAATTTACGACCTTCCTCAAGATTATCTGGCTTTGATGAAGGTTGGAAAATCTTTAATACATCGATTCTTCACTCCAGGTCAGTGATTGAGTAGCCAGGAATCGAATCACTTTGAAAGAGGCCTTTTTAGTGCCATTTACCTACGATCTCGCTAGACGTATCCCACTAATACGACACAACACACACACACACACACACACATATATATATATATATATATATATATATATATATATATATATATATATATATATATATATATATATATATATATATATATATATATATAATATATATTATATATATATATATATATATATATATATATATATATATATATATATATATATATATATATATATATATATATATATATATATATATATATGCTTAAAAATTACAGTAGATGCACGTGACTTCATTAAATAAGCGAATACTACAGGAAAATGATAGTCAGAAATCCAAGAACTTTCTCTTTACTAAGATATTGTCAAGGAACGAATGAAATACAATTGGAGAGAAAGTTATCAGGTAAACAAGATCAAGAATAATAGATGGTTAATCGTCAAAAGGGTAAAAATTAAAGAGACAATTAACCCTCTAGTATTCTTGATCTTGTTGTTTACCTGATAACTTTCTCTCCAGTTGTATTTCATTCTTTCCTTGACAATGTCTTAGTAAAGACGAAAGCGCTTGGATTTCTGACTATCATTTTCCTGTGGTGTTGGCTTATATATATATATATATATATATATATATATATATATATATATATATATATATATATATATATATATATATATATATATATATATATTGTGACGTTTATAGATCGTTCGTCTACCCAGAAATCAATTAATTAATTTGATTTGGAAAACGGCAGCCATTTCTTTAGAATATCAGCTGATTTTTAGGAAATGCGGGAACCAAAACCCGCCAGCTAGAGATAGGGAGTTCCCCAGTTGGGGGAATATAGTCTTTTGTCAGCTTTAGGGACGTATCTCAAAAGGGAAGGATGTAGGCAGATTGGTACTTCTTAGACCTATATCTTGAGCTCTCTTTCCTGTGACCCCTCTGCTGGCTGTATGCTTGTTTTCCAGGATTTGCCTCGCTCATGGGGGGTTAAGCTGAATCCCAACCCCCAAGCAAACCACCTGAATTCTTCCTCAGTCAACTGCAGTCAGTGGTCCAGGACAGATGTCCAGCCGGCCAGCCTCCCAAACTTAGGCCTACCCACGGCGTACTGGTGGACACGAACCCCAGACCTGAACAGAGGTCAGGCCGCATTCTTCTACAACGATACACTGAATATTGCATCCAGGTACGTCTAAGAGTGTAAACTTCAACCCAGCACCTTTTACTACCATACGACTCTTGCTAAATTCATTTTCAATTCTCATTTTTACCCCTTCTACATCAAAAGCCCTTTGTCCTCATCGGGCCACGTGCTTCCCTTTGTGACTTGTTAAAGACCAAGCTTTCGTGCATACCTCAGTGAAACATTCGAGTTTACTTTCCCCAATGTTAGAGAATTAATCAGCCTTAATCAAAGCAAGAAGTCCTTTTTTCTTTTATCTCGTTTAATCTGGGATTCTTTTCCAGATTCCATGAGTCATGTGCCGTCTCTCTGCCCCCAAGTGTGCATTACAAAAGTTTATGAAAACCAGCTTGAAGTACTCCAGTGGAGCCATCATTTACCTTTTCTCCAGGCCAGCACGGGCCTTTTTGTAAATAAATAGCTGTAAAGTAACGAGCTGAGTTTTCTGGCGACCTTTCCCTCTAAGAAATTATCAATAATAATCAGTTTTACGGTAAGTTCAATTAATTTCAACTTGTCTTCCTTCAATTATTTCCGTTTATGTATATAGCCTCTCTCAAGGCCAGCTAAATACCTAAAATTGGCGAATCTTGCCAGGATTGAACCTAGCTTGCTTAAAAAAAGCTTGTAAATCGCGTTATCCGTTGTAAAACGTAAACTGTAAATGTTTTTCAAAGTGCAAAACTAAGCACACTTGCACGGGAGAAAAGACACTGACTCACGGTAAGGTATTCCATTCATTAATATGATTATTCTATAACCAATGTTAGCTTAAGGTACGTTTAAATAATTTTATTGTAGAAGTGTGTTAAACAAATGTGAAGGTAGAAATATTATTATATTGTAACGGCCAGAGCGCCGAGCGAATTCTGTTATTTTGTAAATCGCATTGTTGTCGGACGAGCACTAACACGTGTGCAGATAGATGCCAGAAAGGACCAGATCAAACTAGGAAGTGCTTTGCCAGGGTTTATTGCTGTGTTAGAAAGCCTAGCTAGTTAGGAGTGTTTTACTAATAGTTACGGCAAAAGAAGTGTACAATTCTTTTGTCTGTGATATGTTAGGGAATCCATTTTTAACTTAGTTTTCATTCCAAGTGTTGGTAACCGCTTACCTCTCAGCTTAATTCAGCTTAGCGCACTCTCGCGCCTGCGCGGTCTCAACCAGCCTTCGTCTCATTCACAGCGGCAGCCATGTTTGTTACCCATTTAAGAATTATCTAAACAATTTAAGCAAAGTAACGTAAGTCTCAAAGTTTTAACGTAAATAATATCAATCTCGGTACTAGTATCTATCGTTCTGCCAGAGAAATTAACGTAATTCGTCTTGAATAAGAAATTAGAATTGTGTGTTGTAAATCGCCTCGCATTTACAGAGAATCAGCTGTTTTGAACGACTCGCCGCTCAGCTCGCCTCACGTGTTTCACCTCGCATCGCTCACTCGCGCGCTGAGCTAAGTTTCATTTCACTTTGCACTTAACGTAACCTCATTCACAATTGTTTGCTAACATCGTTTTAAAATCCTTACCGTCATTTCACTGTTCACAGGGACCTAGTATACTTACGTAAAGTTAACGTAAATCTTAAAAGTAGAGTAAATCACAAGAATTGTTACAATAAACGAACGTCTTTGTAAAATTCATATTGAAACGCAAATCATTTCATAAGCGCAAGCCGCTGCTATTAGCGTAAAAATCGTTCAACGCGAGTGCGTTATCATTTTCATAAAACGTTATCCAAAGCAATTCTTTCATTTCACGTTAACGTAAGTAAATCATTTAACGCAAGTTGCGTCATATTAAACTAACATTAGTGGTTCAATTCAAATATAAGGGAGTTCATTCATAAATCATTTTTCACCCTCTCCGAGAGAGAGAGAGAGAGAGAGAGAGAGAGAGAGAGAGAGAGAAAACCAGAACCCAGTATTCACGAAGCCAAGAGTACTACATCTTACCATTAATTATAGCATGCAGAATTAACCTTATTTTAGTCTCTTGTGTCTTTCATTTACACAGCGTGATACGTACGCGCATGAGTCCATTGCAGTTTGCAAGCATTTATTTATTTCATTTATCGAGTACTTCAGCGAGGGACTGAGCATTTCTAAAATTTCCATTACCTGTCGTTGCCCGAATGGTCTTTTCATTTTCTTTATCACGAAAGACTTGCGTATACCGCAAGCACAATTCGCACAGTGTGCCACGCAAATTCATTACTTCCAGACAGGGAAGTCGTTACCAGTTTAGGACTGGCCACCACCAGTGCACGTCAGGTCTTACCATTTCACAGTGCCACTAATTCTTGACACTGTCCATCGACTGGCTGCTGAAGTACTCCCACCTTTTACTTTCTCTCCTCCACCATTACACTCTGCCACGAACAGAGTACCATTTCACTTCAGTATATTTAAGTATACTGCATGTAGTGTCCGGGACACACCAGCACGATACCAGTGCTCCAAGGAACGCCTCCATAAGGGCCATTGCACCTGTTCCGGCCGTACAGGCAGCCATTAAACCTGCGTGTCCGTCCTTACGGAACGCCCAATTCATTAATGTCCGTGTACGAGGATCAGTGATCCTTCGGACCAATCAAGGGAACGCCTCCCGAAGTGCCGCAATACCAGCACTACTAGTGCTGTCCAAGGAACGCCTCCTCATAAGCGCCGTGCACCTGTACAGACGTACAGGTAGCCCTATACCTGCGTGTCCGTCCTACGGAACGCCCATTTCATTAGAGTATCCACCATTTTGGATCACTCCACCAAGGAACGCCTCCATAAGTGCCGTGCACCTGTATTGGACCTACAGGTAGCCCATTCCAACGTCTCCCAAGTTGGGAACGCCCGTAAGTGTGACGTACGCCGCACACTTCATTCTATTTTTTCACCTCATCAGAAGGTGCCATTCACAAAGTGCCACCGAGCACCCAGTCTTTCCAGACTTTTTCCTTACCATTATCGCAGAACCCATTTCCAAGTGAGTGCCACTTTACCCAGTAGGCACTCCCATTCCATCCATTACCCTTTCCTGGCCATTATTTTCATTTTCATCAGAGCCTCTACTGCAGCCTAAGGGAAATGTCTTCCCCTGATTCCCGCGACTTCTTTGCCAGAGAGCTAGAGAAGCTCGGAGCCCTCATAACTCTGGGCAAGGAGGCCGGTTACACTGGACCAGCACTTGACCAGTGGATAAAGGTGCAGCAGGCTGCTGCGCGCCTGCAAGAAAAGGAAGAAAGAGAAGCAGAGGAGAAAGCCAGAGAAGCAGAGAGAAAGGAAAGAGAAGAAGAGAGAAAGCATGAGCTAGCTCTCATAGATGACGCAATCTCTCTGCTAGTTTCTAAGCCCCAGACCATGAGCTGGACTCCCGGTAAGAGGTGGTTGCGGAGGTTCTGCACCACTTGTTGTGTGCATGGGCATGCTGTGGATTCCGACCAGTGCCCAAGTCGGTCTCTACCTTGGGAGGAGCTTCCAGGGTGAACTTCTCCAAGGCTACCATGTAGCCCTGCCTGATGAACAGTCTCCTACGGCCTATCAGTGGGTACAAGTCATGGACGACACCGAAGCCCAGGTCTCCCTTATTTCCAGAAAGGCATTGCGCCCCCCCCTAGGGTGCCAAACTCCAGACGAACGAAGAAATTCAGTTTGAATGGATTGACGGTAACCTCTATTCTGTTCCTTCGGTCCTTCTGAATGTAAAAATGCCCTTTCTGGACCAGGAGACCAAGGAAACCACATTGTGCCGCCTGGGCGTAGTTGACCAATTTCATGATGTTTATCAGGTGATATTGGGCCGAGATCTACTTAAGCCGTATCTCCCCTGGACGCAGCTCCCACTACCAGATGCACCGGATACCTGCAGCATGCCTCATAATCAAACCTCAATTTTAGATTCAGAGGCTAGTGCCTCCGATGTCCCAGACATCCCTTTTATTTGTGAACCTGGCCCTGACCCAGTGTCAGAGCCAGACGCTTCTTCCGCAGCATCTCAGCCTCTTACCATCTTACCACCTACCTCCTCCACTATGGAAGAGGTAAGCCCACCAGTTAACAACGGACTTGTTTCCGAGGGTGATTCAACAGAGGTTTCCTTAACCTCCCTACCCCAAATCACTGCCAGAGAGGACTTTTCACCTGTGCCAGAGCACACTGCCAGCCTTGGTGACTCCACAGATTCGCAACCTGTGGGGGCATCTCGGCCTTACCGTCCAGTGCCACGGAAGAGGTTCTGGAACAAGTTCTGCCGAGACTGTGGCCGCAAGGGTCACATGTCTGCCAACTACGGAGGGTGCGCTAATCACAATATTCCTGCCATCGCAATGGCCGTCACCAATCCTTCTTCACTAGGACCCCCAGCAAAGGGCCCTATAACCGTCACACCCCTCCAAAGCCATTATCAGCCAAGCCACGTCAGAGCCTACGACGACTCTGGCGCTCAAATCTCCCTGATACGGGAAGATCGAATCCCCCGAGGGGCTAACGTCGATAGACGTCACTTAATAACCATTGAAGGTATCAACCATATTAAGCTGATCCTTCCGACCGTACAATTGAGGGTCACCAGACCTAATTTCTCCAAAGTATGTACTCTTGCAGTTGCAAGCTACATTCCAGGAGGTTACGACCTCCTCCTAGGGCAAGACATGAAGTCTCCCTCACCGTTCAAGAAGCCTAGGGGTCCTAACCCCACAACAAATCACTCCAAAGCAAGGAGTCATCGAAATTATACTTCCTCTAGGAAGTACGTCCACCAACAGTCTCCCCCGTTACCAAGGAGGGAGATTGATCATTCACAGTTCCGTTGCAAAGCCTGCAACGTAATAGGGCACTCTACTAATTGGCCTAGGTGCCCTAGCCGACTACCAGCAGCGGACCCAGTCCATTTTCCACAAGGCTTAGCCTTCAACAAGAGACAGGAGCCTCTGTCTCCCATTTCCAAGGGCACGCTGAGAGGTATTGCACCTCCGGTACCCGCCACAGGTCCAGTCGACCTCAACACTCTGCCAGTGCCACTTGGCAGCACTGAGCAGTGCCAAGCTCCGTCCAGCCTTGACGTAGAGCCACCACCGAACTTGACTTCTGCGCCTGGCCCCGAGCTAGTGCCGGCGCCTAACCTAACCAAGGATCCTCCTACAGGAGATCCTCCAACAGGCATGGAGCTTACCGCAGCCCATGGCCAATCCAAAGTCCATGAGTCTTCTTCACCCTCACCACTGACGCCCGAGGATGAACCTCCGTCAGACCTAACCTTCATACCTCCTCTGGAAAACCAGGAACTGCCCGACCAGGAGTCAGCCTGGAGTTTTCCCCTTACGACGGCTTTCGCAGCAGCCGGAGTGAGGGCCTCCCCTGCAGTAGGTTCCACCTCTACGACGGTTGCTGCAGATACCGAAGTAGGGTGTTCTCCTTAAATCCCTCAGGCTACCACTGCCTCTGCTCCTGCCGGCGTTTCTGGCTTTTCCCCAGAGTCGGTGCCTCCGTCTACTCCTAGGACTGGTATAGCCAGGTCCTGGAGGAATAAGAAGAAGAAGAAGGGACGTAGCAAATCATTAACACACTAACCAAAGAGCCACATGCTCTCCTTGACACCTGTGCCCGAGGTACAGTGTCGCATTCAATTGCAGAGTGATCCTGGCACCTACCCAGAGAAGGTAGCCAGCCTGATCTCTGCCAGTAGAACTAACCCTCTAACCCCTAGCCATGGTGATACTAACCCTCACTTAAATATAATTACCCCATTACATTTCCATCCTGGTAATGCACTAACCACTCATCATCCTCACGCTTCATTACCTCACCTCATGTATTTTAACAATTCCTGCGACACATCACTGCTGTGCGTACCACACTCTGGAATGATTGCGTCTTCATTTAACTATAATGAGTAGGTTAGGCTAATGATTTAGTACCAGGGCATTAGGTTAGTAGCAAGTTAGAATTTTCAAGTAACCTTATCTAGGGGTAGAGTAGACTGTCGTCACAAGACAACCCGTAGTTATTACTTAGGCTAGACTACATTACTCCATTAAATTAGTACACTTAGCATCTCCACCTATAAGTTAGGTAGGCCACTGTAGTTAGCTGTATCGCCGCTCTAAACACTTAAAGTTAGAGTAGGAGAACTGGGTAGTCGAGACGATCAATTTATTTAAGCCAAGACCTTCACGCCCGAAAGGGAGTGAATGCCTTCTTAACAGGGGGAGCTGTGACGTTTATAGATCGTTCGTCTACCCAGAAATCAATTAATTCATTTGATTTGGAAAATGGCATATATATATATATATATATATATATTATATATATATATATATATATATATATGTATATATATATATATATATATATATATATGATATATATATATATATATATATATATATATATATATATATATATATATATATATATATATATATATATATATATATGTGCATATGTATATATAACTAATTTTTTTTCCATCAAAAGTGGCTATGAAAGGAAAAGCAAAGGGGGAAGGACCCCATAACAATGAAGAGAGACTAATCTGCAGGACTCTTAAAGGAAGAAAGGTCATGGAAGAGGAGCAGGAAGAGAATTCCAAAGCTTGGCAGTGGGAGGAAAGAAAAGAGCTAACAGTGCAATCCGCGAATTTATGGTTGCGGCTCAGTATGAAGAGGTGGACTGACAGGTGTGGTACGGTCGGCTGATGAAAGGAAGGAACTTGCTCTACAGCACAGCGGAACAAGATCCAAAATAATACTTATACAGTAAAAGAAGAGACAAAATACGAAGCATCCAAGATATGAAAAAAATATATTCTCCAAATGGGGACGAATTATTTCAACAAAGAGCAAATGAACTGGGATGAAACAAAATTAATTTTGACATTTCAAGCAAAAAAAGAAAAACAGTAAAAAACTGCAAAAACATAAGGTGAGAAAAAAACAAAAACAGTCAAATCGATCGACCTCGAAGGGGATTGGGTTTCTTCGCTATTAATTAGGCAGAATGAAGAACGTTGCTTTCAGTGTTGGCAACGAATTAACAGACGCATATTTCAGAGAAATTGCTGGTTTTTGGTTTTGGCTAAAGGAAAACTAATGAGATTAGTTTTCCTGTGCGCACTCAGATCTTAAACTACTGAGGCTAGAGTGCTGCATATTAGTATGCTGATTATGCACCGTCCAATCATCAAACATACCAAATTGCAGCCCTCTAGCCTCAGTGGTTTCTAATTTATTAAAGGTTAAAAATCGGCAATGATATATGTCCCACTAACACAGGCCACCACCGGGCCGTGGCTGAAAAGTTTCATGGATCGTGGCTGAAAGTTTCGTACCATGGCTGAGGGTCTTATAAAGTATTATACCTACACAGAATAAAGAATTATACCTGCACAGAAAACTCTATTTACTTGTTCTAATTAAACAAGTCTTTTAAAGTTGTTGTTCTTAAATTGTCACCATTGAAAATTACTTGGTTAATAAAAAAAAACCGTTTTACTCTAAAGCATCTTTTAATGAAAATACTGTCTAAATTTTGATGATTGGAAATTAAATCCTCAATATAAGGTAGTTTAATACCAGTAATTAAATATTAAGCAAGTGTGTCTGTGATAAAGCTGTCCTTTCACGTTACTAAAAGAAAATTTCTCTTAGTCGTAGCTTGCCTGCCAGAAGCAGTATTATCCACTTAGGAGAGGAGAGGCAGCCTCACGGCACTCTCTGTAGATACAGACTCAAATAACCAAACTACTCGTTTGATTATGTCAAATTTTAGTGCGTGTACGCACGCATAGAGAATGAGGCGAGTGCCACGATAGTGGAGAATTTATGAAGTGAAACGACTGTTCACTACAGTTTGCGGTAGGAAAGTTTACACTGACAATGGAAAATAAGTTAAAACTGTTCAATTAATGGTATCACAGCTATTCCTTTTCGTCTTCTCTAACGTAAGACATATCGAGCAATTAGAGTATATGAGCTAACTTATTTGATTCCCAAAACAATACTGAAAATGATGAACTTAAAACTTACTGACAAAATCAGACTATCCAAGTTTTCTGAATGAAAATGTATTCCTTGAACTTCTTTCGAGTTATCCCCGTTGGGGGCTAGTGCCGTCAGTGCACCTCATTCGGTGCAATGTAGGCGTTACTGGAAGATCTTTCTAACGTTCATATTCCTTGTCTTTAACTTACTTTCCACCCTTTCCTAACACTGATGCGCAACTGCGAGGTTTTCCTCCTTTTACACCTTTCAATACTTTTACTGTCAATTTCCGTTTCAGCGCTGAATGACCTCAAGGGTCACGGAGCTTCGCCTTTGGCCTAAATTCTACATTCATTGTTCAATATTCTTATAGTTTTCGTGTTAGGTTCTCCCACGGGAAATAGTCTTTCTTCGAGTTATTGTGGACGCACTTATTTTTAAGTAGTGGCTAAATCCAAATCCGGTTTTCGTGTCAGTGGTGCTACTCGGACGGGAAACGAGAACGTTCGTTCTCAAACTATCTGGAGGAAGTTCTATATTTAAATCAAAATGAGTCAAAGGGTTTACGACGAGGAGAAGTAAACAGGAAGTTTCGGTCAAAGGAAAATTCATTCACTTTCTACAACGAATCCCGGTGTTGATGTCAGTGTTAATTTATC
>NC_061106.1:31758555-31781055 GCF_015104395.2 Macrobrachium nipponense
CGGCTGCACGCTGCCCGACACCACCAGGCAGAGCTGGCTATTGTAGTTACATTTTGTTTAAATATTTTCAGAGGGCACTGATATTGATTAAAGTAATTGACGAATCTCTTATAATCTCAAAAACGAAAAAAAAAAAATATACTAAAGGCGAGTCGGAAGGTAATTTTCTTTCTAACCACAGATATATTGATTTACACTTTCCGTTGAAATTTTCAAATATCAATAATTTTCCTTTGGATTTGAAAATCCAGTGAGCCGATGATGAGAGTGAATCCATTAAGAGAAGGCTGACCTTAAATCCTTTCCTCTAAAACTTAGAAACATCTAAAGAACGGCCTTTTAAAAGACTTGAAGTAGTGCTGCTGCTAGTGTCCATGCGCTGAGCTAAAAGGAATATTGTAGACTGAGAAGTGACATGAACCTCAAATGGTTAAAGGGGAGTTTTCACTGTGGATTTCAACTATTTGTCAAAAATTGATAGCTAATTATTATTACTATAACTACTAATTTTTAAATCATTATAATTTATAATGCTTAATACAATCAAATTGCAATTAATATATATATATATATATATATATATATATATATATATATATACATATATATATATATATATATATATATATATATATATATATACATATGTATATATGTGTGTGTATGATATATATATAATGTGATTTTGGCACCTATGCATTCAGAAAACTTTACGCAAAGGCATAATTGTCTAAAAACAGAAAAAGGCATTCCTTACAAAATTCAAACAAGAGGCATCAGCTTTAGTATCTCTTTAATACTTTAAAATAGGTGACGTACAAATCCCCTGGAATTTTCTCTCACGAGTGAAAATTCTCATCGCAATACTTCAAAGTCCCGATATTTCCACGGTAGCGAAAAATCTTATTTACTTCTCTCGATGGCCAATCGCATATGATTCATGATTAACTTGATGTAACCACTCCTATTTCTTTAAAAGAACCTCATAATCGTTCTAAGAAATGTGACCAAGATGAAAGCTGCCACCTAAGATTTACTTTGAAACTGAAAAGAGTACATTTATTTTATTCTATGAGGGGCTACAGGATTTAAAATGGCAGGAATAACAGTAGAAATGTTCACCATCATAGAATAGTGACAAAGAGAAGCGTACATGACGCAAAACAGGGTTACTATGATTGAAAAGATAACGAATTTCAAGGAATACCGGATGCTAGCTGGCATTTCACAGGGCGACCAACATATATAAAGGCGCTATGCACATCAATGATCACTCAGTTGTTCTTGTTTCCGTTATCAGGGATAACTAACAGTCGGCTTGAACAAGTAGGATTTGTTCTCTTAAAAGGATACGATGGCGCTGGTGGACGGCAATCTTATTACGCTGTCCATTACAGCGGCAGTGTCAAGGTCTCAACCTGTACAGATCACCGGAACGACGTCGGCACTCGTAAGTTGACCTGTCTTTGTTTGTCATCAGTTTTATACTTTTTTTTTTTTTTTTTTTTTTCCTTTTTTTTTTTTTTTTTGCCGAATCTGCTTATGTGAATGCTGGTGTGAGCGTGTCAAAAACGACTTACTAAATACGTTTCTTTTAAAGTTATAGGAGAGCAAAGTGAATAATGTTTGTTAGCCAAGTCTTCTCGTAATAAAAAATAAACGAATAAAAAAAAAAAAGAATTGCCACACTAAGTTACAAAAGAACTTTGCACAGAAGTTAAAGAAATACAAGATAACTTGAACATTCATCTCAGGATTTCCAAAGACCCTGGTGGTCATATTTGTTGGTGATCATGTAATATCAACGACCGAGTTTGTGTCAACAACCAGGTTGTAAATAAGGGTCTTTTTTATATTATTATTTGTGGGCGACTGTATATGTAACTCAAAATAATATATATCCACGAGGAAGTCGAGAAGTGCTAGACGAAACGTTGCGGCAAGAAACATAATATTAGACAATCTACATATATGAGTCATTTAATGTACGGAGGATGAGCATTAACGCCACGGGGTCCAGACCTCACACTTGATTTACTAACTTCAAATTTAGCGTCGAGCATGACTTCCATATGCGCATTACTCACCTAAGTAAACACAGGGGGAGTACTCATTAGAAAGACAGAGAAGAACCTCTACACGATAAATGCCGCTGAACCAGCAATAACTTTCAACAAAACCTATTATTGTTATTGTTATAGGAGTAGTAGTGCCACCATTAAAATAATAGTATATTTAGCATACTGCATAAGTCCCTCTGCCACGGCAACCCCCCCCCCCCTCCTCTCTGACCCAGCCACAGACATCCTATAAACTATGCCGACCACAGACAGTATATCCCAGCAGCGCCGTACTTTCGGCCAAGAGTTCCAAATTGAGGATCCATTTAGAGCCCATTTCGGAAAAATTATCCGGAGTCAGGTGGATGAAGAGGAGGGGTAGGTGAAGGAGGAGGAAGAGTCTCAGGTCGACGCCACCAGCACTCCTTGAAACAAAAAATCCTCTACATTCCTCGAGAAACAATGCTAGCCTGCTTAGATCTCGTCCACTTTTCCGTTATTCTAAGGGGGAGACTAAATCATTCGCCTTTCGCCAACTCGTTACTCGTTTTTTGCTTTTGGGAAAAACATAATGAAAGCAGGAAGGCCTGCTTTACTTTACGCCTGAAGGACGTCCTTAATTTTTAGATATCCGACAAGACTCATCAATCAAAAGATCACTCGAGACCTCAATGAGTTAACAAATGGATTTTGTTGCTTTCTCTGCTATTACATTGTTAAGAAATAGGTTCCTCCTCCGTTCTACATCTCTCTTTCTCTACCTCTGGTGATTAGAAGTTCATTTCTAGATATAATGTGGTTAGACTAAGTAACCAATTGGTTCCTAGCCATGCAAATAAAATTCCAATCCTTCGGGCCCGCCCTGGGAAGAGCTGTTAATCAGCTCAGTGGTCTGCTTAACGTAAGATATATTCTCTCTCTCTCTCTCTCTATGAATGTTCTCGGGCGTCTGTTTCTCGTAGATTATCTTTTTTAGGTGACAATGCTACTTCAGTCAGTTGTCTTTCCCACTGGTTACATCAAGATGTTGTTATGACTTTATGGTAGGGATGTAAGAATACTGAAAAAGGCTAGGCCGACCGCCAATAACTGGAAACTGCTGCCTTGCAGTATTACTTTTTAGTGAAAGGCTAGGCCCAAGGCCAATAACTGTGGAAACTACTGCCTTCAGTCTTACTTTTTAGTAAAAGGCTAGTCCCACCGCCAATAACTGTGGAAACCCCTGATTACAGTATTGCCTTTTACTCAAAGGCTATGCCTGCTGCCAATAACTGTGAAAAACCCTGCCTTACAGTAATACATTTTAGTAAAAGGCTATGCCTGCTGCCAATAACTGTGGAAAACCCTGCCTTACAGTAATACTTTTTAGTAAAAGGCTATGCCTGCTGCCAATAACTGTGGAAAACCCTGCCTTACAGTATTACTTTTTACTAAAAGGCTATGCCTGCTGCAAATAACTGTGGAATCCCCTGCCTTACAGTATAACTTTCTAGTCAAAGGCAAAGCCCACCGCCTACAACTGTGGTTGACGACAGTAGGGCATTCGGTCGTAAAAACACCTATGCCAAACAATAAACCACGCCTGATGATGTAGGGAAGGCTTTGGAGAAAGCACATCAAGCAACCGACCCTTTAATGTAGGGATAACGGTGGGGAAGTAGACATCCAGATGTTATATTTCTAAGTCAGCTTAAATTCCACAGGCTTTTATTTGTTATCTTTTATGTGTTTTTCCTGTTCATTATATTAATGACAATTTTACACTCAGTGATTCCATAACTCATTGAGTAACATTCACTAAAAGAAGTGCGACTATGCATTCCCATTTTCTACGACTACGCCCACGTCAAGTTTTCTTCCCTTTTCCCGTAAAATAATGATGATAAATATTTTCTATTAATCATTTTTGCCAATAATATTAAGCTGAATAACCATCTACTTTGCCAGGCCACACCAGTTTTTTCAATTTCCCTTCTGGATAAGTCTTTGTACGACGACCTAGGCTGCTTCTTTCATTAGTTTGTCTCATTCCACCCCTTGCTGATATATATATGTATGTTATATATATATATATATATATATATATATATATATATATATATATATATATATATATATATATACATACATATATATACGTGTTTGTTTCTATACCTTTTAATTCCCCATCAACGTGTGCATACGCACACACGTGTACGTAAAATGAGTGAAAATATACCAGAAAATATAATTTCTGAATAACAATTATAAGCACGAGCAGAGCTTAAAAAACTGATAACTGATGAAATAAGCCTAGACAACAGGGGACAAATTATGAAATTATCTCCCCAACTGAAAATGGTTTTTCAACCTGGTTACATGTGTGATTCTTTTTCGTCTTAGTGTATGTGCATTTTGTTTAGGAGTTAGCATACTCCAACCAAAAACAGTAACACAAGCTTGCTCAAGGTTGCACTTATGAGTGAAAAATAAATTCATTATCAGTGAACTGTTTCTTTTAATTACTGACAAGGCTAACTTCCTCTTACACAAAAAACAAGATCCTGGAAATACTAAGGGCGTTAGAGAATCCAAAATTGGAATGATAAAAATACCGATCCCTCACTGACCTATCTTTTTAAACTTATTTCTCTCTCAATGAAGCCTCTCAACCGATTCTCCTCTTTCAGATGTACTTAACGAAATTCGGGTACATGGATCCAGCATCGACGAATCCTAATTCAGGCGCTCTGCTCTCCGTGGAATCTGTGCAGAAATCCATCATGGAATTCCAGGTAAATGCAATAACTCAATAAATAATAGATTAAGCACGATTAGACCACAGACGTCACCTTATTTCATGACCTTCAGTATTTACGTGTGTGTGTATCTATCTACTATCTATCTATCTATCTACTATCTATCTATATATCTATATATATATATATATATATATATATATATATATATATATATATATATATATATATATATATATATATAGATATAGATATAGATATATATATATATATATATATATATATATATATATATATATATATATATATATATATATATTCCAATGTCATTTGATGACTGTCAGTCATCACCTACAGGAAATATATTCAATAACAGCCTATTTCCTTCCTATCAAACAGGCGTTCGCTGGCTTGAACCAGACGGGCCAATTGGATGATGCGACAATCCAGATGATGAATAAGCCCCAATGTGGTGTCAAGGACGAAGTCGGTTACGGTTCCGAAGCCCGAAAGAAGCGCTATGCCCTGGAGGGTAAGTTTATGTCGCAAGGAGGAATATATCTTACGTGTTTGTTATATAGATATTTATTTGTAGGTATACACTGTATGGTATATATATATATATCTATATATATATATATATATATATATATATATATATATATATATGTGTGTGTGTGTGTGTGTGTGTGTGTGTGTGTGTGTGTGTGTATAAATATAATAAAATATATTTATGTACATATATATGCATATATATATATATATATATATATATATATATATGTATGTGTGTGTGTGGTGTGTGTGTGTGTGTTTATACCTATTTATATATAATGAAGGAGATTAATATTTACGTTCACCAAATACAGACACGTATAACCATATATGTGTTACAGTGTCAAATGACCCTGTTTAACTTGGAGAGAATGACCTAACTTGGTATAACGTGACCTACCTTCGATGTTCCCATTGCCTTCCCTCTCTGCGTAGCTGAAATCAATCATTAAATCTTAGGCTAATTCAAATTCTTTAGATACGAAAAATAGTCTTTATTTTCCCCAAAATAGCTAACATGAAAATGAAATACAATGAAACTAAAATCTCGACACCATGAGACACCATTACTGCTCTGCCTATTCATATTGGAAATAAATATCACCACTTATTCTCTCTGTCAAATAAACCCAATAAGACTAATCCAGAACATTTGCGCGTCCGCGATCTTGCCAATGGGGCCGGTAATATTATGATGCATACGCTTGTCTCTGTTCCAAACATTGTAAGCTATTCAAAACAATTGACACTGTACAGTTTTTCGCATTCCAACTTCTTTGTCACTCGTTATCGACCTGATTTCCACTTATTGCATACCAGTAACTTTAACATATTAGTCATGAATATTATATAAATGTATATATATTTATATATAAGCTTATATATATAATATTTATATACATATACATATACATACATGCATACATATATATATATATATATATATAATATAATAGATTATATATATTATATATATAATAATTATATGCGCCTGTATGTGGACGTAAATATTAATCTCCTTTAATCCTGTTATAAAAAAGTATCCTAACCATGAATCCCAGACTGTATCCGTGCGGAAAAAAATATAGTAATATCGTTTGTTTCCTGTGCCTGTGAGATACTTGACGGATTACACAAAGCAAAATATACTAACTTGATCTTTTTTTTTTTTCTCAGAAAAGAAATGGTCTTCGACCTACCTCACGTACAGAATCACAAAATACCCTACGGCTCTTTACAAGGCAGATGTGGACAGAGAAATTGCTTCAGCTTTCAAGGTAAACATGGATTTAATCTGTTGGCTTCATTCACAAGGAGTCACTGACGTCTCCATTAGAATACAGAATGGAATGGAATACGGAATTTAGGCATAGCTCTTGGACCTATGAGATCATTCAGCGCTAAGAGGAAGCTGAGAGTAGAAAGGTTGGAAAGAAGTAACAGTAGGAAAACTTCGTAGTTGCACTATGACAGTTGTTAGGAGACGGTTTATAGCAATATGGAAGAAAGAAAATAAAGAGAATACGAACGAGGGTACAGTAAAAGGAATGAAAGAGGTTGCAGCTTGGGGCGAAGGGCGGCTGTAAATAACCTTTAGTAATGCCTGTAGACTGCAGTGCATTGCATGAGGCGAGATGCACTGACTGCACTGCCCTTTACGGGGAGTAATGTGAAGAGCATTTGCTGACAGACATGGGACTTAATTCATTGCTTGCTTCTTCCTATCGCTCCTCACTAACTCGATAAATCATTCAAAGATGGCTTGATACCATGAAGACATTCATTCCCATGAAATAATTCACCTTGAATTTTTACTAATTTATTTAGATTTGTATCTGCTTATTAATCTATTAATTTCTCTTTTTTCCCCTTCTAATAAATGATCTCTTCTGTCTGTTATCTTCAGTAACTTCTTTCTAACGAGGACCATAGTCCTTGAAAGCTTGGAATTCAAGTCAATGGACATCTTAGAATATTGTTCCATATAAATTGGGGTTTATCGTCCGAATAATAATAATTAATAATAATAATAATAATAATAATAATAATAATAATAGATTTGATGTACTTTATAATTGGAAGTCTTTTTTTACCTAAGCCCACGTCAAACGAAGACACAAGGTAAACACCTGTGTCAGCCAATCGGCATATATTGCTTCCTGCCACGAACTCAAATAACAGCGACTCCTCCTGACACAGGTGTGGGAAGACGCCACCAACCTCAAGTTCACAGCTGTGAACGGCGGCCATGCCACCATCAAAATCCGATTCGAAAAAGGAGAGCACGGACACGGAGATCCGTTCGATGGACCAGGGGGCACCCTCGCCCATGCCTACCCTCCAGCCGGCGGTGGTGACATTCATTTCGACGATGCTGAAGAATGGACCATTGATAGCCACGATGGTAAGTAAGGTTCATGCCTTCATTTGAATTGATTTTAATGTAGAATTCACGCCAAAGGCCAAGCACTGGCACCTGTGAGGTCATTCAGCGCTGAAAGGGAAACTAACAAGAAAAGGTTTGAAGGGTTTAACGAGAGGAAAACCTCAAAGCAGGCACACTTTGATTCAATTCTTAGGAGAGGATGGAAAGTAAGATGGAAGAACGAGTTTGACAGGAAGTACAGTAAAAGGAACGAAAGGGGTTGCAACTGGGGCCGAAGGGACGCTGCAAAGAACCTTAAGAAATGCCTACAGCGCAGCGCATGAAGTCCACTGACGGAACTACCTCCCTATGGGAAAGAAGCCTATGGACCTGAGGAAATAATACGTCCACTTGAGTTGTTGAAAAAGAAATGTGGTTATCCATTGAATATTTCACTTCACTCGTAACGTCTATGACCTTAGCAAATATTATAGTAGTCTCGTGATACTGAAAAAGTATATTTATCATTATCCTTAGGACATGTCCCGTCACTTAAGTCGCCTATGGACCTGAGTAAATAATAAGGTCCAACCATGTTATTGAAAGTAAAATTTTCTGATCCTTATTATTATTATTTCCCTTTACTTTAGATGCCTATGGACCTGAGTAACTTATATCGTCTCCACGTCTTCCTGAACAAATCAGATTACCTTCAGATGTTTACCTTGTAATTGCTATGTTTACAGACACCACTATGGTGCCTGTGGTCTTCATATACTGAAAATATGCACGACCTTCCAGGTACCAATCTTTTCCGAGTAGCAGTCCATGAAATCGGTCACTCCCTTGGATTGTCTCACTCAACAGTCCCATCTGCTATCATGTTTAAATACTACCAAAAATATCAGAGGAACTTCAAGCTTGATCAAGATGATGTATCGGGTATTCAGGTGAGCACAAATTGGCAGTAACATCTAATTTCTATTATCATCATGCATAAAGTAGCTTGTTTCTCTCTGGAGGGCGGTTTCCCTTTGGTGCCCTCTTGGGTTTGTAGCCTCCTGACTTTCTCTACAAGGGTGTTCAGCTGAATTTTTAAAGAAAGAACAGGTGATATGCGTGTGTATATATATATATATATATATATAATATATATATAATATATATATATATATATATACATATATATATATATATATATATATATATATATATATATATATATATATATATACATACAGTCGAGGTCTTACTTGTAGTCCAACAGAAGTATAAATCGTAAGATACTAATTGAGAGCGTCCGTAATTTACAAATCAAAATTCACTAATCATAATACAGTCTACAGAAATAGAGGTCTTCGTCTCATCGTCCTTATCTCTTGCAGGCTTTGTATGGAAAAAAATCAACAGGATCAACTCAACAATGCAGTACACTGTGGTGTTTAATAAATAGTCTTCAGTTGAATGGATGGCAAAACCAATTCATAATTGTGGACTGAAAAAACGAATTGGTTTTCATCTCATCAAGATATTAAGTTAACCACATGAAGTTGAGGTTATCTATGAGATAGTGTGGCGGCAGCGTTGCCAGAGATGGGGATTTATCCCTACTTTTAGGGATTTTGGGTTGCTGATGGGGATATGGGGCTTTAATGTCAATTTAGACTCAAATCTGGGAATTAATTGTCCCTATGCTCGAGTATCTTAATTTAAGCCTAAGCCTAAAGAAGACAAATCTGTTTATAAAAAAAATAATTCAAAAGATTTCAAAACAGTTACTTCAAGTAAGAGTTGTCGACGAGTAGACAAAAAATTCCCAAATACAATAAAAATAGAGAGGCGTTACCATGAATCAGAAATGCCACCAGAGGAATTTTGGAATCATATCACAAAAATGGAAACAGGTGATGATAGAAATGAGTTTCATATTTTAACCAATTTTCTATTCTCCATATTAAGCCTCCCTCATTCAAGAGCTACAGCAGAAGGAATATTTTCTGCTGTTAATATAATGAAAACGAAAACAGAGGGACAGGTTGTCAACGCAAACTGTATGTGACTGACTTCATTCTAAGCGATATTTAAAAAACAATACTTGCTTTAATTTCCATTTAATAAGATAATGATTAGTAAAATGAATTCCAGCCTAGAAGTTGATGGGGAAAATTATTCTGATTAAAGAACATATTTTCATATTGTTAATAATTTTCATATTCATTAATGAATATGAAAATGCCAGTCTTTCTTTGTTATCCTCAAAGAATTGTGTTAATTTTAAGTTTTTTCTATTCAAATGAATGTTTTTTCTCTCTCTGAAAATGTCTGTTAGTTTTAGTTTTTCATAATATTGTAAATCTTGAGAGCATCAAGTCAATTATATACAAAAATTAATGATTGACTTTGCTTCATTTTTCCTAAAATTACTCTTTTCTTCCTTAAATGCAATATGAAGGACTATGTAGGTATATATATATATATATATCATATATATTATATATATATATATATATATATATATATATAGTATATATATATATATATATATATATGTGTGTGTGGTTGTGTGTGTGTGTGCATGTGTGTGTGTGTGTGTCAAAAGTACGTAACTGTAACAGACTGTAGTTGCGCAAGCTCAAATTGCATTGTGAGAGACGTGTACAGCAAGGCATACAAGGAATAAGTTGCTTTCACAATGTATCCTCGTACTGCGGCAGCAGCCTTTCCTCCAACCTTAACTACAAAAGTGAAGATGAAGACAATGACAATGCAAAGGCTCGTGAAATCATTCAGACAACTCACAGAGAGATGGGCAGCAAGTATGCACAATAGCCAATCAAAAGAGGAAAAATGAGAAAGTGGATGGAAACTCTCGTGTGGGTTAAAAATGAAAATGTGATTCCTGGCACTATTAGGAAACTAAACCCCCAGATGGTGCGGTCCATAAGCAGTGACCAAAATGTATAGAGATGGTGCTACATTTGAGTCGAAAATCATGTTTGACCAAAACAAGCCACTGAAAGGTGAAACTCTTTATAAGACATGAACAGTGGTTAGTGAAAATGCAGGAAATGGATTGATATCACTCCTAATGGTGTGAATGAAAGTGTACAAACCAAAAGTGCTGATAACATTTTTCCTCCCTCTACGTTAACTAAAGAAATTTAAGATCAGTTTAATATTGATAGTGTATTGCGTATTTTTGTATTTTCAATACAGAATATCATTGTATTTGCATGCTTTAGAAAAGTTCAGATACATAACCATTATGTCAATTTCCAAGTATATGTTCTTGTGCATATATGAATATATATTTATAATATATATACATATATATATATATATATATACATATATATATATATATATATATATATATATATTTCTGTGTATGTATGCATGTATTTGTGTGTATGTTGTGTATATATATATATATATATATATATATATATATATATATATATATATATATATATATATATATATATAAATGTATACATAGCTTACAGATCTGATGACTGCTTGTTTTCTGTACAGGGAACTTAATCTCAGTTGAGTTTTGTATGACGAGTTAACCGTCCAAAAACTTTATAAACTCTGGTTGAGTTCTTCAAGTTATGTGACTGATGTGTAAGTTAGTCACTAGGATGCTTTAACAGCTTATATTTTCAAACGATTTTCAAACGAAAGTCTTTCCTCCTCATGGTTATTGAGTGAATGCACCTGAATGATGATCCAAGCTGTTTTTGGTGAGAAAAACAATCATAAGTGATTATACCCCTAATAGGGAGTGACTAGATCTTAACCGAATTTAAGATCACTCTTACATAAGTGTTTAACTCAGTAAAGTTACTAGGCCGACAAATTAGTGTCCCTTCATGGTTATGTGGGGTCCTTCCTCCTTTACTTTTCCTTTCTTAGCCACTTTGAGATAGGAAAAAGTTTACACACACACACATAAATATATATATATATATATATAATATATGATATATACTGAACTCCATATTCGAGGGGGATGCGACCAGACCACTGCCCCACCCCCTTCTCCGACGAATAACTAGAATCTACGAATACTTAGAATCCCCTTCTTAAAATGCTTAGTATAGCTAACTACCCATCTTGAAAGTTCAAACACCGAAGTATCCTAAATACCATCCTACGTCAAATACACATTAAACTATTAACCTATTACTGTATTACTCTTTGAAATGATATTAATATAATTTCCAAGTAAATCTTTAACATTTTAGTTATAAATACACGTGATATGATGTACTGTACCATGACTTATACTTTTTTTTTCTTTTTTTCCCTCTGTCCACCCGCTTGTGGTGTTTGCGTATAGTAACACTGCGTCCCGGGCTTTAAATAGTTATGCTATCTCAAAGCTTTAGGTAAATAAAAGGATATCTGGGTGTACATTTGCATCTGAAAAGTGTTTTCATAATTTGCTGTATGCGAATTTCACCGTTAATATTCGAAACAGGATATTATTTAAAGCCCGGGACGCAGTGTTACCATGTGCAAACACCACAGGCCGATGGACAGATGGAAAAAAAACAAAAACAGAGTATAGTTACGTACATGTGAAAATACTCCCGTCCCCCCTGTAAGTATGCTGACATGTACATTTTCTTTCATATAGCTACTATTCAAGCTCTCCCGTTTTCTTTTTACAACGAAAACATTTCTATGTACAGTTGGACACAGGTTTCCCTGGTACACCTTCTTGAGGGACTTCGAAAAATTATATGGTAACAGTGTTTACTGCGGGGGATGGGGGGAGGACTCATCCTCTCTTAGCAAGAGTTCCACCAATAAGCTCTGGAATTCTTTCAGTGGGAGGAGTATTAGGTATGGTTGGAGAAACACACTCACACACACACGAGGTAAAAAAAAAAGAAATCTGAGCAGGGTATATCGCTGTAACTAAGATTACTGTCTCACTTTTAATATAAGTTTGTTTATTAAGATTCCATTTAACTTTCGTGTAAGTCGTTATCTTACCACCGTGTCTGTTATTATATATCGGTCATATTCATTACGCAATACTTAAAATTGATCAAAATTTTAGAGTTATATTGGTATTGGAGAGAATCACGAGCATCATGACAGGATATTTTAACCTTATCACGTAAGCCAAGTTTATAGTATCGGTTGCAGTGCGTTGCCTACCAATAATATAATAGGAAGCTATATAGAGAAGCGCAGCAACACTTCATTGAACATACCCAAAAACTCTGTGAACGTGTTTTAAGTGTCCGACACCTTAGCTCCTCTCTCTCTCTCTCTCATATTAGCTACTTTAAAGTGACATGTCATCTAGAAATACTACTGCGCTAAGTATTCAGTTTTGATATGTCATTAATACCCTTTAATCTTGACTAAACTAATATATGCATATATATTTTTTCGGGGGGCGGGGGGAGTGGTGTCGGGGATAGAGTTCTTGTTGTTAAGCCGTCTTACAGGTTTTGGAATTCTAAAATGTAAATCAAACTGACAAGCTTCTTGCTTTTGATGTACCGATGTCCTCAGCCTGGCTTTGCTACAACTGAAATGGGTGGGGGACTCAGGGCAAGGTGGGCCTGTTGCGACCCCGATGAGTGGACGAAATACTTAGATATGCTCGTGATGTAGAGTGTAGGCTAACGAAAAGCTCCACTTGAAATATTTTCTTGTTTATCTTTAATGCCTGCGTGTTTTTAGTGTTTATCCTAATATTATTACAGTACTGTAGATTTTCTGAATACAACAACATTTACAAGAAGAAGGATTGGGTTAAACTCACTCTCCCTTGTAAATACAGTAAATACATTAGAATGAAAAGGAGAGAGAGAGAGAGACTAGACGTTGCTGAGGAATCAAAATGAAACTACTAGGGACAGAGAAAATTCCACAACGTGTAATGGAAAGTGAAGAAGGACTCCCAAACTTGGTGCAAACTTTTAACCATTCCCATATGGTAAACTTAATTCGTTTGCCAATGATAAATAATTGTTGATATTCAGAGGTTTCATGTATTCATGGTTGGGTTTGTATTCCCTCTTGAATATACTGTAGAGATTATTCCCTACACGCCGTTCATTACAATAATTATTACATGATATGGATAAACATATCTACTTGGCTTATATTTTCTAATATATTAACTGTGATACATGTTTTAATGTCATACGGACAGAAATTCCTTTCGCTCTTACCATCATTCGTGTGAGGATAAGAGACAGACGTCTCTATTGTTAAACAGCCCCTTCAGTCATTTACCTTTAATTTGTGGAAAGAGCTATTAGGAGAAATGTAGTTTGATCATATTGTCCTAGGGTTCTCTTTTTAGATAATTTTTTTAAAGAAAAAATCAGGATAGCGAAATTCCCTTTAGATTTTGAACTCCTTTAAAATATCAAATTCACCTTTCTAATAAATAAATTATAATAATTATGACCTGGAGCTAAACGATATGCATAGGTCTGTTTACGATTTTGTTTTCTTTTACATCATACGACATGGAAGTTCAGCGGAAGCCATGGGGTAATCCAAATATATACACTCAATTTTTACATTTATTTTTAATATTAGTGAGAAGTCCAGCCACCTTCCTTCTAGATCACCTCTTGCAATCTGTTAGGCATAGAAGAAATATGGTTTCTAACGATCTGTGGTCGGTTGTGGAAGAGTTTCCATTGTGTTCCCAGAGGTTCATAAGTTGATCTGGTCTCCTCTCCCTCTCAGGCTCCCAACATTTTACCAAATTAGCCTAAATATTCTTAATGAGGTTCATGTCTGTATCCTTACTTGGCCAGTCAAGCAACTGCAGATCCTCTCGACCTTGAAACCATTCCTGGACTATTCTGGCCGTATGGATGGGGCAGCGGTCGTGAATGAAAATGACAGGAGCATGTGGGGAGGAATAATTCCGCTGTTGAAGTGCAAGAAGTTAGAAATCCTGAAGAATTTCAATGTATTTTTCACCAGTGAGCCTTCACTCAATCCTGGTGATATCATCCATATAATGTAAGAAGATCCAGCCCCACACGTTTACTGTGACATGCCCATTCCTGGTCACCTCGTAAATTTCTTCTGTAGTATCTGAAAGGAAAAAATCTAATTTTTAACAATTCATGCTTTGCTTTTCGTAATAGGGAAAATAATTCTATATCGTTTGGGGAAATAAAATGCTAAGTAACAACCCTTGCAATAAGTTAAGAATGTTTATTCATCTGGAAAGATTAATACTTATAATAGCATTAACTTTGATCTGGAACAGTCCGTTATGATATGATATATCCTTTAATTCAGTAAACAGGCTGTACTCTATATTATAAGTTTGCCTACGTGATTATTCATAACATTAATAATGCATTTGCTTAATGCCTGAAAGCTGGCCATAGTATAACTAATGGGGGGTTTTCAATGAAGAATTTTTATTTTCACACTTCTCGTGGCAATATAATTCAATTAGCGGAAAATACATGGTTATTGACAAAATTATTATCTTTTGATCATAATATTACCCTTGCTTATAATTATTATAGTCTGACTGTTATCAATGATTTTAGAAACTCACCTTATATTACTCGGTCTTCGGTTATGTATTCTGCCGTGACTTCTGCTAGTAAAAGACCTTTCGTCACTGCATACGACTCGAGACCAAAATTCCATATCCTCCCCCACAAACCCTTGAACGAAGGCAAGCCTATCATCACGATGCCGAGAAATTCCTTCTTGGCAAGAATTCTATGAGGTATTCCTGCCTCATGCAGACGTCTTCGCTCCGTCATAGCCTAAACATTTAATGCCAGACGTTCACAAATAGCAATAGTATTGGTAAAAGGATCTTCTTATGCTGCTCGTCGAATGTCGTTGTTATCCTCACGGGTGGTCATTCGTGGTGGAGGTCTTCGAACTGAAATACGTAATTAACATGCAGATACCTACATAATCAAGATTAATTATAGGCTGTTTTTACTTATGGGAACGCTATTTGGTATTCTGGGAAGTAAAGAGAAAGAATCACTATTAGAGTTCAACAGGACCAAGGCAACTGTAATTTAGGTTTCATAATTTCACGGGTTTATAAGGTTTATAGTTTAAAAAATTAATAAATAAATGAAATAAATAAATGCTATCCAAAGTCGGTCAATTTCCCAGTCTAAGCTTGCCTCCCTTTCCATTTATTTACTGTTGTAGGGGAGACGTCAAGACGCTGTGCAACAGCACCTATTGAAAGCCCACTTTCTCGTAGAGCGACGATCTGCGCCCGGAGAACAGTATGTTGCTGTTCATTTGGAGACTATAACGAATACTACTAGCAGAGGACAGAAGCCCTATCAAAATTTATACAACACCTCAGTCTAGCCATGATTGGGTGACAAACTTGTTAGCGTGTAATAGAGGTGCTGTAGCAGTGATATCGTTATCACCGAACAAAGTGATATATTGAATCACACGATTACTGGGATTGATTGATTGATTGGCTGTTACTGGCATTGCAACATCTCAGGTCATTACTGTCATTGTTAATTGTCTGTTTGAAACTGTTTACTAAAGGTGGTGCTGTTCCTCTCTTAACGTGAATTCTACTAATCAGCTTTCGAGCTGTTTTAGTGTATAAGAGGTTGGAGGAGGCAAACTTGTAATAAGTATTAATCCTCATAGATGAATAAACATTATCCTAATGCATGGGTTGTTACTTAGCATTACATTTCCCCAAACGATATATCATTATTTTCCCTTTTACGGAAAGCAACGCGTAAATTGTAAAAAATTTAGATTGTTTTCCTTCAGATACCACCAAGGAAACATTTACGAAGTGGCTTGTGACCGTAAACGTGTGGGCCTGGATTTTCTTACATGGTATATGTGATATCACCAAGACTGAAGGGTTTCACCAGAGTGAAAAATACGTTAAAATTCTTCAGGATTTCTTCCTCCCTTCACTTCAACAGCGGAATTATCCTATTCCACCTAGTCCTGTCATTTTAATTCATGACGGCTGCCCCATCCATACGGCCAGAATTGTCCAGGAAGGGTTTCAAGGTCGAGAGGATTTGAATTGGTTGCCTGGCCAAATAAGGGTGCAGAACCACATAGATCCCGAGAAAGATAAAGTCTATTTATTAAAGATTGAACAATTCACAGGTGCCCCGAGAGAAGCCGAAGTGTAGTGGAAAAATTACTGAATTTCTAATCAGTTTTCTCCCATGTATGCGTAATTTTTTTTTTATTTTTCTTCCCATTATTTTTATGCACATCCATTTCGTATGAAGTAGCTACTGTCGCATATCTTATGTAATATAAGCTGTTAGGGGTAATTACGTTTGCTTTATGTCTATTACAATTAGAATCATAATTACCTGGCCTGTTATAGAATTACAATTACAACTTCAATAATACTGAAATACAAAACTTAAATATTGGAAAAAAAATTTCACAAAACGTTTTGCACAAAAAAGGAAATAAATGGAATATTTTTTTTTTTAAATTGGTAGCTGGCTTGTTAATATTCTCCTTTAATAATATAATAAATAAATTAGGTAGCGACTCAAAACATCTCTCTGTTGCATTTGGTTAAGATGAGTTCTCGAAAAGTAAGAGGGCTGCTCTAGGATAACAATTTCAAATAAAGTTCTTTATTATTTGAACTTTTCAGTTACAATTATAATTACCATTAAGTATAAATAAAAAACAACCGCAATTACAGTTAACTTCAAAACGTATAATTAAAAACATTTCAGATAAAAGGTAATGCTTATCTGTAATTGGTAAAGCTCTCTTATTGTGGGTTTCACAGACAGTGCAGTCAAGTTTTTGGTCAATAACACTGTAATGAAGACTGGTATCAGTACGGGATTTTGCTATAATTTTTCGGTATAATCAAGGCTTTAACTCAAATGAATATCCGGTAAAAATGCTCAATTTTTATTTGTAACACATAGAGCAACTGTAACCAGTTACCTATTCAAACCAATCTGTAGGCAATTGGCGGCTCTCTCTTTGCTAAAAAAAAAAAAAAAAAGTTGAAAAGTTGCGTGACAAACGGATTTCTGCTACCATGCCGACAGTTATGTTCCTAGGCGCCCATCTCTTCTTCACCTTCGTAATACAAGCATATGGCTGATGCCCTGAGTCCAAATGAAGATTGCGAAGGAGGTAACCAAACACAAGTATAACAGTAGCTTTACCATCAATCACAGTATCTATCGTTCTACTACTCCACCATACATGCAGATATCTCTCTCTAATAATTATAATCATTTACTCCTTGCCCAAGTCAATAGTCACTAAAGAAAGAAAAAACAATTTGACCTTAAGATAAAAATAGTAATAGCTACTACTACTGCTGCTGCTGCTGATGCTAAGTATAATAGTAAAAAACTGGTTATTATTATTAATAATTAATTAATATTGTTCCCTTGTTTTTTGCACATTTTTTCCGTACCTGAACCATACCGTACCGTACTTTGGTAAAATTGTCGTAGCGTAATTCCGTACCGTACACATAGGCTAATTATCAACCGTGCCGTACCGTACCGTAATGCCAGCCTTGCTGGCAGGTAACAACCAAGTGAATCGTTAGATATAAACAATATTGTAAATTATTATTATTAGATTAGATAGATGGATAGATAAAACAAAAATCGTACAAAATATACTTAAACTGAAGTAACATTCAGAGAGAGAGAGAGAGAAGGGAGGGGGAGGAGATGTGAGGGAAGGAAGAGGAAGGGGGTGGAAGTGGGGGTGGAGGGAGAGGGTAGGCGAATTTTTTTTATACTGTTGTGTCACATCCATTCTTGCTAATCGAGCCTTTTGCCTCTTCGTACAGGACAAGTGTCTATTCTTTATAATTTGTGATTCATGATACTCTATAAATTACGGTACCGGTGTAGTACACTATAGCAAAATCTCGTACTTATACGAATCTTAGTTACAGAGAAATAGGTTAGAGAATTCGCGAACACTTTTACCGAGCTTATTTTACGAAGCAGTGCTCAACGAGTATTCAGTTCTCAATGTAATTATTAACAGGAACAATAATTATGTGAGCATATTATATTTAACAGTAGTAACTTTATTTCATACCATGGTGATTATGATCCCTATTGGCTAATCCTACAATCAAGGAACGATATAATGATATATGAATCATGGTATTGTTTTACTCGACTCGAAACAGAGTCTGAATCCCAAGGTCGTCAGCAGGATTTTTAAATGGGTTAGACTTCATAACCACTCACCATGAATCAAAGGGACACAAATCTGGCGCTGCGAGGACGAATTGTCACTTTACGCGACAATTGTTTCTCGATACGAGCCATTGCACGTGATGTTGGTGTGTCCCCCACCACGGTACAGTTGTGGATAAGAAGGTGGGAGGAGAGTGGGAACTTGAACGACTTGCGTAAGTTGTTTATGCTGAATGATTGGTGGATATGTTGCATTGTTCATGGTTATTTAATCTTGCTTATTTGATATGAAAGTTTCTTTCTTAAAAGTATTTCGTCTCGCTATTATAAGTTTGGTTAGACTACAGATATCCACAGCCATTCCAACACCACAATAATATTTCAGGTGCACCTCCATAATTCCACACCGGTGGGTGGTTGGCCCTTGCCGACCTCAACCATGAACAAAGTTAGATAGTCGATTGAGTTGTCTCGGTAAAATTAAGCCTATAAGAGCATTTTATTTGTGCCCACCCCGTCACAGTCATTGTGTGTCTTTTGATAGCTATAGTTTATTTATTAAATGTCATTTCAGTGATGGCTCAGGAATGATTTACAGTTTTAATAACCACCAACCAAATTGAGAATATTATGGATATATGTAATCTAGTTCTATGTGATATGCTTTTGAAACCAAAAATATACAGCCATGTTTACTAAATTATGATCAATCCATCGAGTACAAAATCAGAAGAATCTAGAATTGATTGCGATGTTATATAAATTATTAGTTAAACATTTAAAAATAATATGTTCTCTTAGCTAGGCCAGGTGGTCCACGGAAAACCACCCCAGCTGAGGATGACACCATTATCAGGGCCGCTCGAGAGCAACCCTTAACCAACGCTGAGGCCATTCATGAAGACCTTGGATTAGAAGTGTCATCGATGACAGTACGACTCAGACTCCACGCTGCTGGGATTCATCACAGAACTCCAGCGACGAAGGAGCTCTTGACGGAGCGACATAAGGCGGGAAGGCTTGATTTTGCCCAACGTCATGCTGATAAGGGTTTGGACTTTTGGGGCAGGGTCATCTTTACTAACAAGAAGTGCTTCTCGTCCACATCGCATGGGAAGCTGCATTGTTGGCGAACAAATAGAACTAGGATAGTGATGACAAGGAAAAGAAAATACGTTACTTGCATCAATTATCAATTGCCTTCTTCTTTATATTAATTATTAATCTTCAGATTTTGTTCCACGGAGGTGGACTGTCAAAATATACAAAGGGAGTTAACATAAATAAGAGTGCTATTTCTGAGATAAATATTAGGTAAAGGACAGTGGCATCATTTGCTCTTTTTCCTCAAATATAATATATTAAATAAATAATTACACAATAGAATTCTTTCATGTTGTTCATCACTGAGAATTTAAATTTTCCAAAGGTATATATATGATTTATATCATACACCCCCATTTTTTTCTCTCATTCAGATATGAACCCCGTAACATCGTTGAGGTGGTTTGATCTGGCCATGTCACCTGCAATGTATGGGGCTGGGTGTGTCTGCATGGTATGGGTGATGTGTTCCGTATCGAGGGACGATTTACAGCAGCTAAGTATGTTGAGCTGCTGCAAACCTCCTTCTTGCCTTCGTTACGAGAAAGGAATTTTCCCTTCCCACCAGGGACCATCCTGTTCACACTGCTCACGTTGTTCAAGAGTGGTTTGCCAGACAGGATAACCTGCTTCTTCTTGAATGGCCGAGCAAAGGAGCAGATATGAATGTGATTGAACACGTGTGGGCCCAGATGGTGAACACATGGAAAATAGAACATGAGAGAACAACACAGCAACTCATGGCTCACATCAACTCTCGGTGGAAAATTTGTAGACGAGACCGCAGCAAATTTTCAACCTTGTTCATTCGATGCCCGACAGATTGAGGGAAGTGACTGAGAGAGAGGGTGGACGGTCAAGGTATTAGATTGTATTATATAAATGTTATATTTTTTGAAATAGGACCTAAAATGTTCTCATTTTGTTCTCACTAGTTATTTGATTATATATTTTAATAAACATAATTCACAACAAGTTTTATTATAACCATGATATTCTTGATATAATGTTCGAAGTATCTGTAAAAAAAATGGCATAATGCCTCCATACAATATTGAGAGTATTGCAGTAAACTTTCCTACTTACTCAGGCCCCACATGTTTTTGATGTCTTCCTAATCACCGTTTCTTGTTAACAGCATTGAATTATAGAACTGAATGACTCGCTGAGCACTGTTATCATAGAGTGAGGTCGGTAACAGTATTGGCAAATTGCCTTAAGGCCCGTCCACACGGCCGAGCTTTGCTCGACGAACTTTGTTCGATGTGACGTCAGAAGCGGAGAAAATGCGGCAAAGTACTGACTTTTCCCGCTGTTTCTCCGCTTTTGACGTCACAACGGACAAAGTTCATCGACCAAAGCTCGACCGTGTGGACGGGGCCTTACCTGTATACTTTGTTCTCTGTGGTGTAGCCGTTACAGATGTGATACTTCGCCACTTATTTTCGCTTATTAGCTTCTTGAAGTCTATTAAAATAGTTTCCATTATTTGAAATGTAATGCTTTATATCCTACTGATATTTTCAATGTATCTTCGGTGTAAAACCTAAGTTATATGAACAAGAGTAAAAATGTGGCATATTTTTTGGCCGTCGTTGACGTTTCTGAGTATAGGGGTCATATGCTCTGTGGGACAATTTAAAAGGTAACTGTCAATTCAGTAGATGATACTCTCTTTATGTCAGCCACTATAAGGAAAGCCCCAATTGACTTCACCTATCACCTGAGGTCAACGAAATATATAGTCTATAATATATCGGTGCATACATAATTTTAGAAAAAAACAAAACAGTTAACCCTTAAAATGTCACCACGTCATATGACGTGTTGTAGAAGTCGTCCCACACATGTTGTTTACGTCATGTGACGTTATTAAGTTTTTAATTTTGTGCGCCTTCATAGCTTATTGTATTGATATTGGTTCTGTACTACTTAGTGCCTTATTAGAGGTCTTGCTGGCCGTTTGCACTGCTCGTCTTCCATTTGTATGAACTGCGCGGGGGAGGGGAGGTAAGGGTGGCCTAGGAGGTTGTCAGAAACGTCAAACCAGCCAATCCTGTGTGGCAAAGGATTAGTGGCGATAATTTTTTGCCGCACACTTTCGATTTTGATGATAGTATATCAGGAATAAAGTTTTTTTATTCTATTTTTAATAATTCTATAATGGAACTGACTGTAGAGAGATCCAATCGTTAATTTCATGTCATGAAATGGGGTAATATATCAAGCAAACACTCTAGGGAACAAGAGTTTATGACATTACAGTATCAGAGATGAGAAATTTCTTTGCTTTGGTTATGATTATGGGTATTGTCAGGAAGGGCAATCTTCGATATTATTGGGTCACTGATCCTCTCCTGAATACACTAATGACATACCAGAACTGCATACTGAGCGCAGGGGTTTTTCTTATCACTAAGTTAGCTAGTATAAGAGAGAGAGAGAGAGAGACGAGAGTAGAGAGAGAGAGAGAGAGAGAGAGAGAGGAA
>NC_061106.1:31791055-31793555 GCF_015104395.2 Macrobrachium nipponense
TAATATTAGACAATCTACATATATGAGTCATTAATGTACGGAGGATGAGCATTAACGCCACGGGGTCCAGACCTCACACTTGATTTACTAACTTCAAATTTAGCGTCGAGCATGACTTCCATATGCGCATTACTCACCTAAGTAACACAGGGAAGTCCTCATTAGAAAGACAGAGAAGAACCTCTACACGATAAATGCCGCTGAACCAGCAATAACTTTCAACAAGACCTATTATTGTTATTGTTATAGGAGTAGTAGTGCCACCATTAAAATAATAGTATATTTAGCCTACTGCATAAGTCCCTCTGCCACGGCACCCCCCCCCCCCCCCCCCCCCCCCCCTCCTCTCTGACCCAGCCACAGACATCCTATCAACTATCCCGACCACAGACAGTATATCCCAGCAGCGCCGTACTTTCGGCCAAAAGTTCCAAAATGAGGATCCCTTTGGAGCCCATTTCGGAAGAATTATCCGGAGCCAGGTGGATGAGGAGGAGGGGTAGGTGAAGGAGGAGGAAGAGTCTCATAGGTCGACGCCACCAGCACTCCTTGAAACAAAAAATCCTCTACATTCCTCGAGAAACAATGCTAGCGTGCTTAGATCTCGTCCACTTTTCTGTTATTCTAAGGGGAAGACTAAATCATTCGCCTTTCGCCAACTCGTTACTCGTTTTTTGCTTTTGGGAAAAACATAATGAAAGCAGGAAGGCCTGCTTTACTTAACGTCTGAAGGACGTCCTTAATTTTTAGATATCCGAAAGACTCCTCAATTAAAAAATCACTCGAGACCGCAATGAGTTAACAAATGGATTTTGTTGCTTTCTCTGCTATTACATTGTTAAGAAATAGAATGGCACTTTCTGAAATTACATTCCGGTCGTATTCACAACGTGAAGGTTACCCACATCAAGCAGCATACATACTTCTTCCTTATTACAGTATTCGACTTTAAACAGTTGAACCTACTTTATTTCGTAGCTCTGAGAAGATTTGTGTATTATGTGCAGTGACAACGGTTCCTCCTCCGTTCTACATCTCTCTCTTTCTCTACCTCTGGTGATTAGAACTTCATTTCTAGATATAATGTGGTTAGACTAAGTAACCAATAGGTTCCTAGCCAAGCAAATAAAATTCCAATCCTTCGGGCCCGCCCTGGGAAGAGCTGTTAATCAGCTCAGTGATCTGCTTAATGTAAGATATACTCTCTCTCTCTCTCTCTCTCTGTTGGTCTTGTCTTTAGCGAGAATTAGTAAAACTAACCATTATGATTTTGATGAATAGTCTTCGGCGTCTGTTTCTCGTAGATTATCTTCCTTAAGTGAAATGCTACTTCAGTCAGTTGTCTTTCCACTGGTTACATCAAGATGTTGTTATGACTTTATGGTGGGGGTGTAAGAATACTGAAAAAGGCTAGGCCGACCGCCAATAACTGGAAACTGCTGCCTTGCAGTATTACTTTTTAGTAAAAGGCAAGGCCCACCGCCAATAACTGTGGAACTGCTGCCTTCAGTCTTACTTTCTAGTAAAAGGCTAGGCCCACCGCCAATAACTGTGGAAACCCCTGCCTTACAGTATTACTTTTTAGTAAAAGGCTATGCCTGCTGCCAATAACTGTGGAAACCTCTGCCTTACAGTATAACTTTATAGTCAAAGGCTATGCCTGCTGCCAATAACTGTGGAAACCCCTGCCTTACAGTATTACTTTTTAGTAAAAGGCTATGCCTGCTGCCAATAACTGTGGAATCCCCTGCCTTACAGTATAAATTTTTAGTCAAAGGCTATGCCTGCTGCCAATAACTGTGGAATCCACTGCCTTACAGTAATACTTTTTAGTAAAAGGCTATGCCTGCTGCCAATAACTGTGGAAACCCCAGCCTTACAGTATAACTTTCTAGTCAAAGGCAAAGCCCACCGCCTACAACTGCGGTTGACGACAGTAGAGCATGTGGTCGTAAAATCACCTATGCCAAACAATAAACCACGCCTGATGATGTAGGGAAGGCTTTGGAGAAGGCACACCAGGCAACCGACCCCATAATGTAGGGATAAGGGTGGGAAAGAAGACATCCAGATGTTGTTATATTTCTATATCAGCTTAAATTCCAGAGGCTTTTATTTGCTATCTTTAATGTGTTTTTCATGTTCATTATATTAATGACAATTTTACACTCAGTGATTCCACAACTCATTGAGTAACATTCACTAAAAGAAGTGCGACTATGCATTCCCATTTTCTACGACTATGCCCACGTCAAGTTTTCTTCCCTTTTTCCGTAAAATAATGATGATAAATATTTTCTATTAATCATTTTTGTCAATAATATTAAGCTGAATAACCATCTACTTTGCCAGGCCGCACCAGTTTTTTCAATTTGCCTGCTGGATAAGTCTTTGTAAGACGACCTAGGCTGCTTCTTTCATTAGTTTATCTCCTTCCACCCCTTGCTGATATATACATATATATATATATATATATATATATATATATATATATATATAT
>NC_061106.1:31798555-31813555 GCF_015104395.2 Macrobrachium nipponense
GTAAATAATAAGGTCCAACCATGTTATTGAAAATGAAATTTTCTTATCCCTAGGATTATCATTTCCCTCCACTTTAGACTTAAGTAAATTATATCCTCCTCTCGTCTTGCTGAACAAATGTTTACCTTGTAATTGCTATGTTTATAGACACCACTATGGTGCTTGTGGTCTTCATATACTGAAAATATGCACAATCTTCCAGGTACCAATCTTTTACAAGTAGCAGTCCACGAAATCGGTCACTCCCTTGGATTGTCTCACTCCACAGTCAAATCTGCTGTCATGTTTCCATACTACAAACACGATCAGCGGAAAGTCAAGCTTGATCAAGATGATGTATTGGGTATTCAGGTGAGCACGAATTGGCAGTAACATTTTAATTTCTGTTATCATTATGCATAAAGTAATTACAATCAGTACATAACTGCTTGTGAGGCTTTTTTTTTAATAATCGCCTTCCCCTATAGCTTGTCTCTCACTGCAGGGCGATTTCCCTTTGGTGCGCTCTTGGGTTTATAGCCTCATGACTTTCTCTACAAGGGTGTTCAGCTGATTGTTTAAAGAAAGAATAGGTGATATACGTACGTGTATAGGTGTATATATATATATAACATATATTTATATATATATATATATATATATATATATATATTATATATATATATATATATATATATATATATATATATATATATATATATATATATATATATACAGTCGAGGTCTTACTTGTAGTCCAACAGGAGTATACATCGTAGGATACTAATTGAGAGCGTCCATAATTTACAAATCAAAATTCACTAATCATAATACAGTCTACAGAAATAGAGTTCTTCGTCTCATCGTCCTTATCTCTTGCAGGCTTTGTACGGATAAAAATCAACAGGATCAACTCAACAATGCAGTACACTGTGGTGTTTCATAAATAGTCTTCAGTTGAATGGATGGCAAAACCACATCATAATTCTGGACTGAAAAAACGAGTTTGTTTTCATCTCATCAAGATGTTAAGTTAACCACACAAAGTTGAGGTTATCTATGACCGAGTGTGGCGGCGCAGCGTTGCCAGAGATGGGGATTTATTCCTATTTTTAGGGATTGTGGGTTGCTAATTGGGTTATGGGGATCTAATGTCAATTTAGACTCAAATCTAGGGATTAATTGTCCCTAATGCTCGAGTATCTTAATTTTAAGCCTAAGCCAAAAGAAGACAAATCTGTTTGTAAAAAAGTAAATAATTCAAGATTTCCAAACAGTTACTTCAAGTAAGAGTTGTCGACGAGTAGACAGAAAATTCCCAAATACAATAAAAATAGAGAGGCGTTACCATGAATCAGAAATGCCACCAGAGGAATTTTGGAATCATATCACAAAAATGGAAAAAGGTGATGATAGAAAGAGTTTTCTGTTTTAACCAATTTTCTATTCTCCATATTAAGCCTCCCTCATTCAAGAGCTACAGCAGAAGGAATATTTTCTGCTGTTAATATAATGAAAACGAAAACAGAGGAACAGGTTGTCATCACAAACTGTATGTGACTGGCTTTATTCTAAGTGATATTTAAAAGACAACACTTGCTTTAATTTCCATTTGATAAGATAATGATTAGTAAAATGAATTCCAGCCTAGAAGTTGATGGGGAAAATTATTCTGATTAAACGACATATTTTCATATTGTTAACGATTTTCATATTCATTACAGTGTTATTGTAACTTACGAAAGCAAAATGACAGGCTTTCTCTAGTATACTCAAAGAATTGTGTTAATTTGTAAGTTTTTTCTAATCTAATGTATACTTTATTTTGTTCCAATGAAAATGTAAATTAGTTTTAGTTTTTCATAATATTGTAAATCTTCAGAGTATTAAGTCATTATATAAAAAAATAATGTATGATTTTGCTTCATTTTTCCTAAAATTATTTAATTCTTCCTTATATATGGTATATGTGAGCATATACGTATATATATATATATATATATATATATATATATATATATATATATATATATATATATATATATATATATATATATATATATATATATATATATATATATATATATATATATATATAATGTGTGTGTGTGTCAAAAGTGCGTAAGGTGTAAGGCAAAGCTAGTACTTTCTAAAAGCTATGGAAGAAATACAACTATTAATAAGATGCTTTCACAATGTATCCACCTACTGTTGAAAACACAGAAATATTAGAGAAACTACGGCAGTCAGCCTTTCCTCCAACCATAACTACAAAACTGAACATGAAGACACTGCCATTGTAAAGGCCAGTAAAATCATTCAAACAACTCACAGAGAGATGAGCAGCAAGTATCGTACAATAGTAGCCAATCAAAAGAGGAAAAATGAGAAAGTGGATGGAAACTCTCTCGTGTGGATTAGAAATGAAAATGTGATTCCTGGCACTAGTAGGAAACTAAACCCCAGATGGTGTGGTCCATAAGCAGTGACCAAAATGTATAGAGATGGTGCTACATTTGAGTCGAAAATCATGTTTGACCAAAACAAGCCGTTGACAAGGTGAAACCCTTAATACAAGACATGAACAGTGGTTAGTGAAAATGCAGGAAATGGATGACATCACTCCTAATGGTGTGAATGAAAGAGTACAAACTAGAGGTGCTGATAACATTTTTCCTCCCTCTACGTTAACTGAAGAAATTTGAGATCAGTTTAAGTTTGATAGTGTATTGCATATTTTTGTATTTTCAATAAAGAATATCACTGTATTTGCATGCTTTAGAAAAGTTCATATACATAACCATTATGTAAATTTCCAAGTATATGTTCATGTGTATGTATGTATGTGTACGTATGTATGTATGATGTATGATGTATGTAGTATGATGATGATCTGTATGTATGTATGTATGGATAAATTATATATATAATATATTAATTATATATATTATATATATATATATATGTACGTATGTGTGTATATATAATAATATATATTATATATATATATATATATAATATATATATATATATGTATGTATATAATATGTATTGTACCATATCTTGAAGATATGATGATGACTGCTTGTTTTATGTGCAGGGAACTTAAACTCAGTTGAGTGTTGTATGAAGAGTTACCGGTCCAAAACTTTACAAATTCTGGTCGAGTTGTTCAAGTTATGTGACTGATGAGTAAGCGAGTCACTAAGATGCTTTAACAGCTATATTTTCAAACGAAAGTCTTTCCTCCTCATGGTTATTGAGTGAATGCGCCTGAATGATGATCCAAGCTGTTTTTGTGAGAAAAATAATCATAAATGATTATACCCATAATAAGGAGTGACTAGATCTTAACCGAATTTAAGATCACTCTTACATAAGTGTTTAACTCATAAAGTTACTAGGCCGAAAAATTAGTGTCCCTTCATGGTTCTTATGTGGGGTCCTTCCTTCTTTACTTTTCCTTTCTTAGCCACTTTGAGATGGGAAAAAGTTTATACACACACACACACACATATATTTATATATATATATATATATATATATATATATATATATATATATATATATATATATATATATATATATATATATATATATATATATATATATATATATATATATATGATATATACTGAACCCCATATTCGAGAGGGATGCGACCAGACCACTGCCCCACCCCCTTCTCCGACGAATTACTAGAATCTACAAATCCTTAGAAAATCCCTTCTAAAAATGCTTACTATAGCTAACTACCCATCTTGAAAGTTCAAACACCGAAGTATCCCTAAATATACCATCCTACATCAAATACACATTAAACTATCAACCTATTACTGTATTACTCTTTGAAATGATATTATTAATATAATTTTCAAGTAATTTTTAACATTTTATAGTTAAAAATACAAGTGATATGATGTACTCTACTATGACTTATACTCTTTTTCTCTTTTTTTCCATCTGTCCACCCGCTTGTGGTGTTTGCGTATGGTAACACTGCGTCCCGGCCTTTAAATAGTTATGCTATCTCAAAGCTTTAGGTAAATAAAAGGATATCTGGGTGTACATTTGCATCTGAAAAGTGTTTTCATAATTTGCTGTATGCGAATTTCACCGTTAATATTCGAAACAGGATATTATTTAAAGCCCGGGACGCAATGTTACCATGTGCAAACACCACAGGCCGATGAACAGATGGAAAAAAACAAAAACAGAGTATAGTTACGTACATGTGAAAATACTCCCGTCCCCCCTGTAAGTATGCAGACGTGTACATTTTCTTTCATATAGCTACTATTCAAGCTCTCCCGTTTTCTTTTTACAACGAAAACATTTCTATGTACAGTCAGTTGAATGGTGATGCTTTACATCCCTGAGGGATTCTCTTCACCTTCATGATAAGCTTCGGGAGGCACTTCTTCAGGCGATTCAAGAGGGACTAAGTCTGGCAATTTGGGAGGCAATACTTCCGGGGTTTCAAGAGGCTTTGGAATGTCCTTCCACATGTGTGTGATGAACATCGTGATTGGCAGCTGCTGTTGTTGTCTGATCAATGTGGTGAGTGCTTGATTATAGGGCTCCAATGACGTATCAAGGATATTTGAAAGCTTTAAGGATCAATCCATATAAGGAACCCATATTGAAACAAAATCCTGATTAAAGTTAGTTTGAGCCCAACGTGATCCAGTTGTACAACAAACAGTTATGCTTTTACAATCCGTAACCTCGATAACTTTTATGATTTTCCAGAAAAAGGGTAAAGAAAGGAATCGTTGATTTCATTGAAAAGGGGACTGCGAATAACGTAGCTGATATTCATCCTGATTTTAAGATGGAATTATTTTCATTAGCTCTCCAGCAGAGCTTATCCAATGAAAAAACTTTTTAATGCTCACATTACATAGCTGTCAACATACTGTACTGTTAAAGTAATGTCTGGTGATATTAAAACTTAAAAGAGAATTTAGTAAACAAAAACTAAAAATAAATAAATAAATAAGGAGGGGGGTGTGTGGGGAGGGTGGACGTTCGCACAGGAAATCATCATTCATGATAAATATGTAAAAGGGAATATGGTAACTTTTCAGAGAACAAAAAGAAAAAAAACGTAGTAAGACATTTTCTTTCGAATAAAATGAAATAAAAGGAAGACAAATGGTGAATTAAAATGGATATTCCTCTCTTTGCTCTATAAACAAAAAAATATGCTCTTATCTACTTTTAAGAATATTAATAAAAAAAAAAAGGCTACAAAAGCCAAGTGTAAGAAAGCAATGCTTTATCATTCTTTCCCCTACATATGATTGCAGAACTTTAATGTTCTCTCTTTATCATAAAAACTTTTCAATAATTTACGACCTTCCTCACGAGTGTCTGGCTTTGCTGAAGGTTGGAAAATCTTTTATACATTGATTCTTCTTTCCTAGTCAGTGATTGAGTAGCCAGGAATCGAATCGCTTGTGAGAGAGGTCTTTCTAGTACCATTTTTCTTCGGCCTCGCCAAACGTATCCCTTTGTAGGGAACACACACAAACACAGACACACACACACAAACACATATTATATACATACATATATATATATATATATATATATATATATATATATATATAATATATATAAATTATATATACATGTAAAAAAATTTTCCTTGGTATGGAGCTTCATGTGTTAGTATTTCCTCTTTTTTGTGTATACGAATATTTCACTATATATATATATATATATATATATATATATATATATATATATATATATATAATATATGTGTGTGTGGTGTGTGTGTGTGTGTGTTGTTGTGTGTGTGTGTGTGTGCGTGTGTGATAGATATATATAATATATATATATATATATATATATATATATATATATATATATATATATATATATATATATATATATATATATATATATATACCTATATATATATATCATATATATATACATATATATATATTTATATAGTGCATATATATATAAAACTAATAATATACAGCAATATATAATATATAGATAATATATATCATTAACTTTTTCCCATCAAAAGTGGCTAAGAAAGGAATAGCAAAGGAGGAAGGAAGGACCCCACAAATCATTAAGAGAGACTAATCTGCAGAACTCTTAAAGGAAGAAAGGTCATAGAAGAGGAGCAGGAAGAGAATTCCAAAGCTTGGCAGTAGGAAGAAAGAAACGAGCTAAACCGTGTAATCGGCGAATTTATGATTGCGGCTCTGTATGAAGAGGTGGACTGACAGATGTGGTACGGTCGGATGATGAGAGGGAGGAACTTGCTCTAGAGCTCAGCGGAACAAGATCCGAAATAATACTCATACAGTAAAAGGAGGGAAACAAAATACGAAGAATCCGAGATATGAAAAAAATATATTCTCCAAACGGGGACGAATTATGTCAACAAGCAAATTAACTGGGAAGAAACAAAATTAATTTTGACATTTCAAGCAAAGAAAGAAAACAGAAAAAAGATGCAAATATATAATGTGAGAAACAAAAACATCGATCGACTTCGAAGAGGATTGGGTTTCTTCACTATTAATTGGGCAGAATGAAGAACGTTGCATTCAGTGTTGGCAACGAATTAACAGATGCACATTTCAGAGAAATTGCTGGTTTTTGGTTTTCTCTGAAGGAAAAATACTGAGATTTCTTTGTCTCTCCGTCCGCATTTTTCCTGTCCGCCCTCAGATCTTAAAAACTACCGAGGCTAGAGGGCTGCATATTGATATGCTGATCTTGCACCGTCCAATCATCAATCATACCAAATTGCAGCCCTCTAGCCTCAGTAGTTTTTATTTTATTTAAGATTAAAAATAGCCATGATCGTACGTCTAGCAATGTTAAGGTTCCACTAACACAGGCCACCACAGGGCCGAGGCTGAAAGTTTCATGGATAGTGGATGAGTTTCACGCAGAATTAGAAATATGCTACACAGAAAACTCGATTTACTTGTTCTAATTGTAACTCATCTGCAGATCATTCCAAATCAAACAAAATCTTTTAGACCTGTTCTTATTGAATTGCCGCCAGTGAGCAATCGCTTGGCTTTTTTTTAATTGTTTTACTTTAAAGTATTTTTGAATTAAAATAGAAAATGATGAATTAAAACTGACAAAGTCAGGCTATCCAAGTTTTATAAAGGAAGATTTATTACTTGAACTTCTTTTGAGTTATCGCCGTTGGGAGTAGTGCCGTCAGTGCACCTCATTCAGTGCACTGTGGGCATTACTTAAGGATCTTTGCAGCGTGCCTTGCCCATAGCTGCAACCCCTTTCGTTCCTATTACTGTATGTCATTTCATATTCTCTTTCTTCCACCTTACTTTCCACCCTCTCCTAACAATTGCTTTATAGTGCAGCTGCGAGGTTTTCCTCCTTTTACACCTTTCAAACCTTTTACTGTCAATTTCCGTTTCAGCGCTGAATAACCTCATAGGTCACGTTGCTTGGTTTTTGGCCTAAAGTCTATACTCAAAAGTCTTTCGAGTTATTGTGGACGCACTTATTCTCAAGTAGTGTGTAAATCCAACGGTGCAACTCGGACGGGAAACGATCTGGAGGAAGTTCTGTGAATCAAAACGAATCAAAGGGTTTGCGATGAGGAAAAGTTGACAGGAAGTCTGTCAAAGGAAATACTGATCTGTTTAATATGCACATTATTTATTTCTTGCATTTTCCTCCTAATAAATAGATCATAAACACCCTATCCTAATATTCCTGTATCTTTTCCTCAATGCGAAACACCTATTTTCAGACACCTTGAGGCGTTCTTAACCCCCTCAACAAGAACAACAACAACATCAACAATAAAGTAGGTTTTACGCTACTTCCCGAGTAAGCGAAAAAGGAAAAAGTTGTAATTTCTAAACTGGACTGCGTATTTATCTTTACAAAACTATACCTACCAACCGTAAAGCTCGTTATGTTGGTGGATGTATATTGGATATATTGAAATTACCCATAAAAGCTTCTGTGACCTGAAAATCCAGAGCCAGCTCCGTTTTCTGAGCGAGATGCTGTAATACTCGGACAAAAACGACATGATCGTGTCTAGGAATTCTGATGATATCAATTTTAATTTAGCGTTAATTTATCCTCTCTCTACAACGCATGAAAAGCAATTATACGAGAACTAACACGAGAACGTTTGCTTTTCACTAAGACAGCTTCTTGCGCAATGGGGACCTTCTGACACTGACCTCGTCATGTATTTTTGTTACGCTTTGATGCGAATCGGAAAAAATGTTAGTGTGTCAGCCAGGATACTGGTTATATGACCTCATTTATCTCACACCACACACAATATTTATATATGTGTGTATATATATGTATATATATATATATATATATATATATATATATATATATATATATAATATATATATATATATAATATTATATACATATATATACATATGTATATATATATATAAAATATTGTGATATGTATACCATGTCTCCGTTCTCTGTAATTATGACACTTGTATATATTTATTCTTGTAGTGGTACTCCTTCTTACCACTAGGTTTGTAACACTTATTTTCCTGTTTTGACCTTTTGTATCCTTGCCAATCTTATCTTTTCGTTACTGTTCGTCATTTAAGTATCCTTGTCGTTCATTTAGTTACTTTGGCTTGTAATATTTTGAGGAGGGCAGAGTCGCTCTCCGGCTACCTTAACGACAACATATTCTGTATACAAGGATTAGGATAATCATCTTCCTATTGTTAATGTAAGTCAGTGTGTTTTCTTTTTATGTTGTTTCGTTGGATATTTAATTCAGGTGTTTTGTTTAATTTTGTGTTTCGTTGGTATATTAATTCAGGTGTTTGTTTAATTGTTTGCCTGTGTGTTCGTTCATTGGTTCATATAATTGTGTTGGTTTAACTTGCGAATTGTTATTTCTATTATTAAATTGTTATATTTTGTGATCTGAGTTTTACACGTTCCTTCATTGATTGATATTTCTTAAATGTTCTTATTATAAGCTGTAACAGGCTAGGCTAAGGCTTGGTTTATAATAATTGGGGGCCTGTCCGGGATCTTAAACAAGTAAACACACCTGATTAAACTACCAAAAGTACTGACAGTTAAGTCACCGTGAATGTTCTACGTACGATAATTTAAATTTGTATACATTGTGAGTTATCGAATAGATATATTACAGTATGGTGCGTGGGTTCTTTTCTCCTATTTATTTTATAGCGATTTCTCTCGACATTTAAGTCATTCCAATTCATGTTTTCGGACATCGCTATTATAGCTGCGGTCGTATCTAAGTTAATGTAGAAAGTAACAGAGTTCATTTACATTGGTTCGCCTTGTTTCAAATAGTTTTGGGAGAAATATTATTTGAAACTTCGTCTTTATGACATCATGGCGTCATATTACCTTAGCGCCGTGTAATAGAGTAGGTTTGGAGTTTGACTGTCCTGACATTTCCATATCTACGCTATTCGAAGCATCTAAGTATTATTGCTTTTCATACGCTTCATTCGTACAGTTTTGTACCGTTAATTATATTTACTACTTTGTATCGAAGCATCCAAGTATTAAACTTTTCATTTTGCTTCCTTCGTACCAGTAATTATAATTATTTATTCTTACCCGACTTGCGTAATGTAAGAATAGTTCAGTATTACATCACGTGATATATATTACGTATTCTGTAATTGTTTATGCTATTGGGAACACTTCTCGTTGACTTTGCTACGTTCTCTTGTGGATTTTCAGTCGCAATGTTTTCAGTAGACGCATTTTTCAGTGACCCTAAAGGAAAACTCAACACTAAGTATATGCTAAAAAGAGTGAATTGTTGGCTTTGGCAGATAAGTTTGAAGTAACTGCTAGTTCAAGAGATAGGAAAGATGAAATAAAAAATGCCATTTTAGAATATATTATAGAGGAGGAAATTGTAGAACACGAGGCTAGGAAATTCCTGAGTGCTAAGAAAGAAAGCTCAGACGTTGAGCATATGAAGTTAGCTATACAGTTAGAACAAGTAAAATTAGAGGCAGATAAGGAGAGAGAAAGACAAAAGTTAGAGGTAGATAAAGAGAGAGAAAGACAAAAGTTAGAAGTAGAAAGACAAAAGTTAGAGGTAGATAATGAGAGAGAAAGACAAAAGTTGGCCACAGATAAAGATAGGAAAAGGTATGACCTAGAAATGGAGAAAGCTAGATTAGATCATGAAGCTAGTCTAACTCAGAATATGGAAATTGAAAGTAGTAGGATTAGTATAGAACAACATAGTACACTAATGGGCCTAGAATCTAATCAACCACTCATGTTTGACTTGACTAAGAGTTTAAAGTTAGTCCCTGAATTTACAGAAACCGATGTAGATTCCTTTTTCCGTAATTTCGAAGATATTGCCTCAAATATGAAATGGCCAGTAGATCAATGGGTTTGGTTACTTAAATCCAAAGTCCAGGGTAAGGCTGCTATAGTGGTATAATTGGTAGGGGAAAGAAATTATACAGTAGTTAAGCAAGCTATTTTAGATGCATACATGGTAACTGCCGAGGGTCTTAGACAAAGATTTAGACAATAAATTAAATCAAATGCTCAAACTTGGTATGAATTTGCAAATGAAAAACAAGATTATTTCATAAATGGCTTAAGGCTGCCAATGTTAATAATTTTGAGGAACTCATTAACCTGATTGTGACAAGAATTCATGAGAAAACTGCCACAAAATATCAGAATGCATATTGCTGACCGCGGGGAAGAGGATTTAAAGAAATCTGCTATGTTAGCTGACCATTTTTTCTTGATACACAAAACACACCAAGGTACTGAGATGTTTGTAAAGCAAGGCAAAGCAACAGGGTTCAGTGGTGAGAAAGAGGGTGTTAAATATTGTTCATATTGTAAACAACAAGGTCATGACTTAAATGAATGTAAAAACCCAACCTGTAAGAAATTAAGTTTTTTGGCTCTCAGCTGTCCTACCCCGATGTTGGTAAATATAAAGACAGTAAATTTAGCGTAAAAGGTAAAGGAACTATGCATTGAAGTACGCCTGAAAGTGATGCCTTGTTTGCTAATTATATTTCAGAGGGTACAGTAACAATTCCCAATGGTACTCCTGTTAAAGTAAGAATCTTATGTGATACTGGGTCAACCCAAAGCATGATTTTAACATAGCGCAGTGCCTACAATTTCTTTGCTTGATGAAAAGGTACTAGTTAGGTATTTAAGTCACACTAACAGTTTGTCTTTAGAAGAGCTCAATTTAAACTGTGAATAAGTATCTGGTAAAGTAAAGATTGCTGCTATCAACACACCATTCCCTGTACATGATGTTCAAGTATTACTTGGGAATGATTTATTTGCTGGTCAACTAACTTTACCTAACCTTATTTTGTATAATCAGCCACTGGATAATAACTAATTATTTTGGATATCATAGAACATTTAATTAAAGAAAATAATTTCATTAGTGACTTAGGTGAAAATGACACTGAGGAAGTAGAGACCTAAGTAGAGGCCGATCAATGTGACCAGACTGAGAATTTTGTTGGTGTCGTAACTAGGGCAGCCAAACAAGCTGTGAATGAAGGTGTCCCAGATTAAATAAAGACAAACATTCCCTGTACTAATTCTGATATGATAAACTTACAACGAGCAGATGCGACTTTAACTAATGCACTTAAACAAGCTTCCACTAAGGAAGGTAAGGTACCTGGCTATTACTTTGATAAAGGAGTCCTGTTTAGGCTGTACCGACCTAGAAAGCTGTTATCTAATGATCTGGGCTAATAAAGAACAACTTGTAGTACCATTAACTTTACGTAAGAATATTTTGAGTGTTGCTCATCAAGCAGATTCCCATTTAGGAGTGTCAAAGACTTACAACCGTATAGCTAATGATTTCTTTTGGCCAGGTATGAAACATGATGTAATTGGAATTTGTTAAAGTGTCATGTCTGTCAAGTAGTTGGAAAAACCTAACAAGGTAATTCCAAAAGCACCCCTCATACCAATTGTAATACCACACGAACCTTTCGGTAAAGTCATAATGACTGTGTAGGCCCAATGCCAAAAACAAAAAAAGGTAATCAATATATTTTGACTATACTTTGTCCTACCACTAGATACCCTATTGCAATTCCCCTTGGTAACATTTGTGCTAGAAATATTGTGAAACACCTCCTTAAAGTTTTCACCACTTCTGGATTCCCAAAAGAAATACAGAGTGATCGGGGTACTAATTTCACAAGTGACCTTTTCAATGAAACTTTAAAGGAATTTAATGTGAAACATACTCTTGCATCACCAATATCACCCCACAATCACAAGATGCTCTTGAAGAACCCATCAGACCTTAAAATCATTACTTCGAAAATTTTGTATGGAGACTGGAACAGACTGGGATGAGAGTTTAGACTTAATATTATTTGTAATTAGAGAAGTCCCTAATGATTCCTTAGGTATGTCACCGTTTGAGATGTTATTTGGACATAAAGTTAGGAGGCCACTACAAATACTTAAAAATAAAATGTTGAACAATGATACCTTAGATAACGTAACTGTAGGGCAGTATGTCGATAAATGAAATGTAATTTTGAGAAAGTCCATAATTTTGCATTTAATAACTTAACAAGTTGTCAAGATTCGATGAAGGAATATTTTGATCTAAAAAACTAAAGTTCGTAAGTTTAAAGAAGGGGATTTTGTGCTTGTATATTTTCCTACTCCTAGTTCTCCTCTCCAACATAAATTTTCTGGTCCTTATATAATTCAGAAATGTGTCAATAATAAGTTATATAATCAGTACTCCAGACAGAAGAAAGTCAACCCAATTAGTTCATGTAAATCTCATCAAGAAATATCATGGTAATCCTCCAGTTGCTTTGCATTGTCTATGAGACTCTAATGTATTGGATTCTAAGAAATACAATGCATCAGCACACCAAAGTAAAACCCCATTGCTACATGATGCAGATTTATATCACTCTAATGATTTTGTTTCTTGGACAGACTCTGCTAACCAGGAAATATTGCAGAATATTCTAGTATATTAACAGCATCTACCCCGAAAGCAGAGGAGCCAGCTAGCAGAATTGTTCCACAAATACAAGAGTATATTTGGGATGTGCATCAACGTTGAAGCGATGCTAAACACGACATTGAATTACAGCCGGGTACACAACCAATTCGTCAACACTATTACAGGACCAGCCTGGAAAAGCAGCAACGGATGGAGGAAGTATCGTATTTACTGAAGAATGGACTGGCAACTAGAAGCACATTAGCTTGGGCGTCACCATGTCTTTTGGTTCCAAAACCAAACGGTAAAGTAATGTTATGCACTGACTTTCGCCAAATAAACAATGTACTATCAAAGATACCTATCCATTACCAAGGATTGATGACATTTTAGATGCCATATTATCACAGATCGATCCATTGTGTGATATTATCAGATTCCACTTACAGATAAAGCAAAGCAAATATCTGCCTTCATAAACCCCTTTGGATTATTCCAATATGAAAGGCTTCCATTGGTTTAACAAATGCCCCCGCCACCTTCCAGCGCTTGGTGAATAGTGTAATTCAGGATCTTGATGGTACATATGTGTACATCGACGATATTGTTGTAACATCTGACACCTTGGATGAGCACATCAATCGACTAAAAGCATTTTGGTCATCTTCAGGAGTTTGGACTTACTATTCACCTAGAAAAATCTTAGTTTGGTAAGGGAAGGTTAGGTATTTAGGTCACGTCATAGGTAGTGGAGAAATTGTTCAAAAAGATGAAAATATCACTGCTATTATTGAGTTCCCTGTCCCAAGAAATAGGAAAAGTCTTTTAAGATTTCTAGGCATGACCTCCTATTACAGGAAATTCTGTAAAAATTATAGTATAGTAGCCACTCCCTTGATTGACCTCACCAGCCCCAAAAATAAATTTGTATGGTCTTCTAATTGTCAACAAGCTTTTGATCAACTAAAGAATATACTTTGCTCTAATCCTGTCCTTGTTGCTCCTGATCTTGCTCAACCTTTTATCATACAGATTGACACCTGTGATACTGGCATTGGTGCTGTCTTGATGCAGAAGAGCAGTGACACAAAGATGTTGCATCCTGTTAGCTACTATTCCTGCAAACTCAAAAAACACCAACGTTCCTATGGGACCGTAGAAAAGTAGCTGCTGGCAATCATCCTAACCTTACAGAAATATGAAATATATTTCTCATCCATTATCCCGATCACCATCTTTACGGACCATAACCCACTAACCCTTCTCGGACGAGCGAGGTTAACAAATCAATGTATTTTCAGATGGTCTTTGCTTCTGCAAAACTTTGACCTAACCATCCACTACATCAAAGGAACTAAGAACTGCATCGAGGATGCCCTGTCTCGGACCCACATGGACTCCTGATAGTCTTCTGGAATACTCTTCATGATACTTATGTCCTGATAGGCCATTTCTTCAACGGGGAGGAGTGTGATATTATGTATACCATGTCTCCGTTCTCTGTAATTATGTCACTTGTATATATTTATTCTTGTAGTGGTACTCCTTCTTACCACTAGGTTTGTAACACTTATTTTCCTGTTTTGACCTTTTGTATCCTTGCCTATCTTATCTTTTCGTTACTGTTCGTCATTTAAGTATCCTTGTCGTTCATTTAGTTACTTTGGCTTGTAATATTTTGAGGAGGGCAGAGTCGCTCTCAGGCTACCTTAACGACAACATATTCTGTATACACGGTGTAGGATAATCCTCTTCCTATTGTTAATGTAAGTCAGTGTGTTTTCTTTTATTTTGTGTTTCGTTGGTATATTTAATTCAGGTGTTTGTTTAATTGTTTGTCTGTGTGTTCGTTCATTGGTTCATATAATTGTGTTGGTTTAACTTGCGAATTGTTATTTCTATTATTAAATTGTTTATATTTTGTGAATACTGAGTTTTGCACGTTCCTTCATTGATTGATATTTCTTAAATGTTCTTATTATAAGCTGTAACAGGCTAGACTAAGGCTT
>NC_061106.1:31821808-31826808 GCF_015104395.2 Macrobrachium nipponense
TTAAACAAGTGTGTGTTTCCTTTCTCCCTTGATATATATATATATATATATATATATATATATATATATATATATATATGTTAAACGGGATATTAATCTCGTTTTTATTTGGTAAACGTGGAACCCCGAGCGTCAGGCAAACCGATACACAATATCTCTCTCTCTCTCTCTCTCTCTCTCTCTCTCTCTCTCTCTCTCTCGGCAACTCCCCTCTCTCTCGCGCAATCTCTCTCTCTCCACCTCTCTCTCTCCATTCTTACAGGTAATCAGGATGAGAGTCAAGTCATATAAAAAATAACTTTATTTAACAATGGAAAGATAATAAATCAAGTCTCACAGACTAACTTAACTCAGTTAACCCCCAAACTTTAAAATGTCTAAAACAGTAATTTGTCACACCAATTGTCTCTCCCATCTGGGACTCTCGGTCCCCCTCTTTGCCAGTCAATTCCCTCGCCAGAATCGTCTGCTTCAAAGACACGAGAAACACACTTGTTAGCACACATAAGTTTAAAGACAAAGTTAAAGATTAAACATTCTTATAATGTGTAACAAGCCATTCCTTTTGGCTAAAGTAAATTCAACACTCACCCATTGCAGCTGGAATATCTCACTCACTGTTCAAAAAACACTTTGGCATCTGCCATCATGGCTTTGCCTTCCTCCCACGAATCTTTGTGCAAGTCTTCCCATAGACTTGGCTAACGATACCATTAAGAATAGAAGAGGCGCACACGCACATATGAATGCACACTTCGCTAACGCCTCATATTACTGGCTACAACCAGTTTCCCAAAGGTACTTTGAACAAGAGCCCATGAACTGACGAACATTGACTCGCCTAACTATGCAGTTTTCATATCACGCCACCCAGAAATCATTTATCAGCTTTTCTCGGGTCGTTGCTTCGGCTCTGTTCTCCACATTCCAAAAAGGTCACAGCGCATCACATTATGCTATTAAATATATCATTAATTATAATCCCTATCACAGAAGCTCGGCCACGCTAAATTGCTAGCTCCCGCCTAGCAAATGGTCAAACAAAACAGCTTATATAATATAAAACATTGGCCGGCTTAAAATAAAATATAAGTAATAACTGCACGTCTCTGGCAGCACAAAGTAGAGTCTATCACGCTTCATCTCCAATAACACTAGAATTTTCTCTCATTTTGGATTCTTGAATATCCCTCTTTGTCTGCAACTTCCAGAACAGACTGAAGCATGCTGTAGGAAGACGGAATGCCTCCCTCATTGTAGAAGGCTTCTAACGACTTCTGCAGATCCCTAAAAGCGCTGTAGAACTCTGTAGAAACTCTCGTGGAAACTCTTGTAATCACCCTCGATAAATGACAGCAACATCTCTGCACGGCTGGTGGACGTCTTGCTAGCGTCGGGGAACGAATTTTTTGGTGTGTATGTACGTCAGTCAAGTCATTGGTCAATTAAAAAGGAATTAACTCCAGACATACTACTTCTATCAAAAAATGACCTCAAAACATCAGAAATACTAACTGAACGTCTCCTAATTAACTCCATTTAATATGATAACTAAATCATAAGTCATTATCATAACTCGCAAAGGAAAATGAATTATCAAGTTTTCCAACTCAATTCTCCAAATTCACACATCAGCACACACAATCAAAAAACTCACAACAACTCCATGGACTTCTGCACTCACATTCCAAACTCGAATGTTCTCATATGTAAACAAAAAAGAATGTAACGAACCCAAGGAAAAAAAAAATCACGTAACAAGCCCCAGACCCAAAAATGTTCTCTCAAGCTCTGACATTTCAACAACTCACAAAATCAGCAAAAATCTCCAATAGCAAAAACCCCTTTACTGCTCATATAATTAATTACAATGAGACTTAATGTCAAACTCCCATTTATATAAATCTCAACCCCGATAAATTACATCTCCCATCCAAAAAGAAATGCTATTTAAGCTCAATCCCCAATTACATCTCTCATAGGAAAAGGAAGAAAAAAAATAATCACAAGTAAACTTCCCAATCACAAAACACATAATATATGCATAATATGCATAACCCCGCATTTTCCCCCAAGAAATGCCCCATGTATAGTTACGGAATTTCTCGACATCGCAACTTTTATCGACCGACACGGCCAGAAGGCAAACTCTCACACATGCGCTTTTGTGAAATGCTATTGTCAACATTTCCAGATATTGCAAAACTCTGAGCAATTACCACTAAAGGAAAAGGAACCAGCACAGCGCTTGTCAGCAGAAAATCCACCCGCGGACGTGTGCTCAAACAGCAGCACAAAAAAAATGTCTAGTCAGACTCACAAGTTCGGAAACTCGTGATTCTCAAGAAAACGTCTATACTGACACGAAGTAAGCACATTTCCCAAAATTAACTCCAAGATATGACGAATGTGTTCAAAAATTTGTCTCAAAGACATTTCTCTCACATGACACTGCCCAATTATAAAAATTATCACCTATCCAGGATAAAAGCTATGATAAACTCGTAATTCAGCAATTATATGCCTCCAAAAATAACACTTGTGAACATAAAAAATGCACATCTCCATAGAACCACAATGCAGTAATGCCACTCGCCTCCAAATAATCACGAAACCAAAAAGAAAGAACCACAGAAATCTTCTCTTGGCTCGAAAAAACTCCATAACCACAAAAAAACGGTCACCTGCCAAGGATTAATTCCACCTCCATATATTTCACCATATTAATAATAAAAAACACTCAGGTGGTAAAAATATTTCCTCCATTTGGTTAATAACCACCCCCCCCCACACCATATTCCCTCTTATTTCTCCAATGGCCACGTGTTCATAAAAAAAACCACCACTCCAGGAATAAAAAATATTCACCTCTATTTCGGCAAATAAAAAAATATCTACCTCTATTTCACCAATAATTCCATGTGGAATAAAACAAGGCTCCAAAAAATATTAAATCTCCAAAAAGGATAATCAAAATGAAATCCCATCTCCAAAAAAAATATGCACTCAAAGCATCCAGCTGACCCACTCACAAATATTGCCCATATATCTCCTCAAAAATGTCTCCATTTGCATCAAAGATGGCTGCAAAATAATTGAACTAAACCTAGCTCTCACCACCATTGGCAAATATCAAATGGCCAAAAATATATCTCCAATATAGTATTATATCTCAAATTATAACTCCAAAATAATATACCTCCAATTATATCTCCAAAATAATATATCTCCAATTCTCCAGAGAATAACTCAATGTTATAGTAAAGATCCACAAACTCTGTTAAGCATAACTGCTGAAAAAGGGCAAAAACTCGGCAAATAAAAACTGTCTAGGAAATTCTAGAAAAAATCACCAATGTGTCACAACTCATTATAATAGAACTCCAAATTCAAAGTGTCTAAGTCAAGACTTCTCCATATGCACTACGACATAGGCCACTAGAAAACTTAACCAAGTTTCCTATCTCTGGCAAAGTTGTCACAAATACAACAAAGGTATTTTGCAAGAAACTCACAATTTCTGGAACACAAATATCCAGAGAAAAAAATGTAGAGCCATTATGTATGCATTAAAAAAAATGCAAGAATTCTCCCATAAATCTCTTTGCAGCATCAAATAGCTGAAAACACAAACACATTCCCGAATAATGACTCTAGCGCTGGCTAACCTCCAAAAAAAAGGGGGGGGGAAGAAAAATCAACAGCATTGTTAACTATCTCCCGTAACTCACGTATGTCAAACAATTATCTGCTGAACTCATAAAAAAAAGAAAAAACAAAAAAATTGTGTTGTTAGTTCCTCCCAAATTCAAAAAAAGATTTCACCACCCTTGATAGCATTACAGCACCCACGTATTAGTATAAAAAAAATCAGTATCAGAAGTATCACTATCAGTAGTATCACAAAAATTGCTATCATCAAAATCACTAGTATCAGTACAAAAAACATTACCAATGTTAATGCTTGTCCTTTCACCAAAGATTCAGCAAAATTCAGCACAATTCACCAAAATTCAGCAAAACTCGTCACTCACGAATGACTGAAACATTCTCCAAAGTTACAAAAACTCAACAAATAACTAACCCCAAAACTTCTCCCAATAATTCATTGTAATAATTCTCCATGATATAATTATCTGTAATAATTATAAAATAATCTCCCATGAAATATCTCAAATCTCTCGTAAAACAAGTCTCATACAATAACAATTATTAATAATAATAGTAATAATTCTCCACAGTAATAATTCTCTTGCAAAGATCTCAAGTAAGGGTGCAATTCAAACAGCATACACTAGTATTGCCAAACCCCCAGTACACCACCACTTGACAACACCAAATGCAACACCAATCAACAACACTCACCGGCACCGGGCATCACCATTCACCACCACTCAGCACCATTTTTAAAGCAATCTCTCCAACACAATAAAAAAAAAATAATAATCTCAGTGTCCCCATTATATTTGTGCATTCCAAAGAATAAGGAAAACATACACCCATCCCATGCATTTAATTTCCTTTTCTCTTCCTTCAAGAGAAAGTAAATCTCTTTTCATTTCCTTTTCTCTTCCTTCAAGAGAAAGAAAATCTCTTTTCATTTCCCTTTCTCTTCATCTAAGAGAAAGAAAATCTCTTTTCTTAAAAAAACCCTACGGGCATTTCACTTCATCAACTAATCAATCAGCTGATGTCTTGGCATTGAAAATTCATTTTCAAGGGCTAATTCGTCTCTCAACATCCCGACAAAGAGAGAAAAAAAAGAAAGGAGTTCACCCACACTGATAAAAAAAAAAGTTTCACCCTCCACTGGGCGATTGAAACACCCCCCAGTCAAGCGATAGAACACACCCCTTGACCAGTGTCTGAGTATCCCCCGAGGTATATACCAGTACGCTCCCGGTAAGCAATGCCCTTCTACATTCGATAGCAGAAGTTTGCTGAGCCCGCAGGAATGAGTGGGCGCTCTGTCTCCAAGCCAAATATGCAATACAAGCACA
>NC_061106.1:31831808-31954308 GCF_015104395.2 Macrobrachium nipponense
TCGACCTGAATTGTTAAAATACATAAGATTAGGTAATGATGCGTGAGGATGATGAGTGACTAGTGGTGTAGCAGGATGGAAATTTAATGAGGTAATTATGACATTTATGTGAGGGTTAATAGTACAAGTTTTAGGAGGTTAGAGAGTTAGTCTACTGGCAGAGATCGGGCTGGCCACCTTCTCTAGGTAGGTGTCAGGATCACTCTGCAAATGAATGTGACACTGTACCTAGGTCACAAGTGCCATGGAGAGCAGGTGGCTCTTTGGTTAGTTTGTGAATTTGTGTCCCTTCTTCTTCTCCTTATTCCTCCAGGGCCTGGCTACACCAGTCCTAGGAGGTGACGGAGGCACCGACTCTGGGGAAAGGCTAGAAACACTGTCAGGAGCAGAGGCAGTGGTAGCCCGAGGGACTACAGGCAAACACCCTACTTTGGCATCTGCAGCAACCGTCGTAGAGGTGGAACCTACTGCAGGGGAGGCCTTCACTTCGGATGCTGCGACAGCTGTCGTAAGGGTAAGACTCCAGACTGACTCTTGGTCGGGCAGTTCCTGGTCATCCATGAGGTCTGCGAGAGGTTCATCCTCGGCCGACAGAGGTGATGTCGAAGAAGACTCGTGAACTGGATCTGGGCAATGGGCTGCGTTGAGCTCCATGCCTTTTGGAGGATCTCCTGTAGGAGTATCCTTGATTAGGTTAGTTTTGGGCGCCAGCACTAGCTCAGGGCCAGGCACAGAGGTCAAGGTTTGTGGTGGCTCTATGTCCAAGCTGGATGGAGCATGGCACTGTTCAGTGCTGCCAAGTGGCACTGGCAGAGAGTTTAGGTCAGCTGGACCTGTGACGGGTACCAAAGGTGCAATACCTCTCAGCGTGCCTGTGGTGATGGGAGATGTCTCTGGTGGAACGCTGAGCCTTGTGGAGAATGGACAGTGTCTGCTGCGCATAGCTTGCTAGGGCACCCAGGCCAATTAGTGGAGTGCCCTATTACGTTGCAGGTTTTGCAGCGGAACTGGGAATGATCAATCTCCCTCCTTGGTGATGGGGGAAACTGTTGGTGGCTGTACTTCCAGGAGGAAGTAGGATTTTGATGTCTCCTTGCTTTGGAGTGGATGGATGTGGGGTTAGGACCCCTAGGCTTTTTGAAATGAGAGGGATACTTCAAGTCTTGCCCTAGGAGGAGGTCATAACCTCTGGAATGTAGCTTGCAACTGCAAGAGTACATACCTTTGTAAGGTGAGGTCTGGTGACCCTCTGTTGGACGGTGGGAAGGATCAGTTTAACCCTTAAACGCCGAAGCGGTAAAAAAAAAATGTCTCCCGTGTGCGAGAGGTGTTTCAGAGTGAGCGCGGAAGCGGAAAAAATATTTTTTTCAAAAAATCACAGCGCGCTTAGTTTTCAAGATTAAGAGTTCATTTTTGGCTTTTTTTTTGTCATTGGCTGAAGTTTAGTATGCAACCATCAAAAATGAAAAAAATTATCATTATCATATATAAATAATGCGATATATGATAGCGCAAAAACGAAATTTCATATATAATTGTATACAAAACGCGCTGTGCGCAAAACGGTTAAAGGTAACAAGTAACTTTTTGTCGTTGTAATGTACACTAAATTGCGATCATTTTGGTATATAACACATTGTAATACAATAAAAGCAACACAGAGAAAATATTATCACAAAATAATGCATGAATTCGTAACGCGCGGACGTAAACAAATATTTTTTTCAAAAATTCACCATAAATCTAAATATTGTCCTAGAGACTTCCAATTTCTTTCAAAATGAAGACAAATGATTGAATATTACTATACTGTAAGAGTATTAGCTTACAAATGCAGTTTTCGACCATATCTGACAAGTTAAAGTTGACCAAATGTCGAATTTTTTTATTTATATATTTTTTATATGCAATTATTTCGGAAATAAGAAAAGCTACAACCTTCAAATATTTTTCGTTTTATTTTACATGAAATTGCGCACATTTTCATATATAAAACTCTATGAAATGCCTAATATGAAACGGAGCAAATATTCCGAGAATGGGACGTACGCATTTCGGAGATTTGTGGCGGAGAATCCGCACGCGGAGGGAAGGAAAGTTTTTTTTTTTTAATTCACAATAAATCTAAATATTGTGCTAGAAACTTCGAATTTGTTTCAAGATGAAGATAAATGACTGAATATTACTAGACTGTAAGAGTTTTAGCTTACAATTGCGTTTTTCGACCATTTCGGTAGAGTCAAAGTCGACCAAACGTGGTTTCTTTTCTATTTATCGTGATTTATATGCAAATATTTCAAAAATGAGAAAAGCTACAACCTTCAATTATTTTTGTTGTATTCTACATGAAATTGCGCACATTTTCATATATAAAACTTTATGTAACGGCTAATTTAAAATGGTGCAAACATTACCACAATCGCACGTATGATTTTTTCGGAAGAGTTACCGCGCGGACGTAAAGAAAATGTTATTCTTTTCATAAATTCACCATAAATCGAAATATTGTGCTAGAGACTTCCAATTTGTTGCAAATGAAGGTAAATGCTTGAATATTACTAGAATATAAGCGTTTTAGCTTACAATTGCGTTTTTCGACCATTTCGGTAGAGTCAAAGTTGACCGAAGGTTGAAAATTTGTCACTCATCATTTTTTATATGAAAATATTTCAAAATTGATAAAAGCTACAAGCATGGGTTGTTTTAGTGTATTGTGCATGAAATTGCGCACATTTTCATTATAAAACTTTATGTAACGGCTAATTTAAATGGTGCAAACATTACCACAATCGCATGTATGATTTTTTTCGGAAGAGTTACCGCGCGGACGTAAGGAAAAGGTTTTTTCATAAATTCACCATTAATCGAAATATTGTGCTAGAGACTTCCAATTTGTTGCAAAATTAAGGTAAATGATTGAATATTACTAAAATATAAGAGTTTTAGCTTACAATTGCGTTTTTCGACCATTTCAGTAGAGTCAAAGTTGACCGAAGGTTGAAATTTTGGCACTTATCGTTATTTATATGAAAATATCTCAAAACTGATAAAAGCTACAATCATGAGTATTTTTGTTGTTGTATTTTACATAAAAATGCGCACATTTTCATATATAATACTCCATGTAACGGCTAATTTAAAATGGTACAAAAATTATGTCAAAGTGACGAAATAATTTCAGAGATGTGTCACAGATACTTTTTAGTGCGGCAAGAAAGAAATTCGCGCTTGCGCGCCTGCGTAACGATTGTAAACAAAACAACACCTTGATCCGTGAACTCCCAGCATCCCCCAAGGCGTGTGATTCAAGAGTTTTCGGCTGGTAGGCCTAAAAGTATTTTCCGCGAATTTTTAAAAAAACTTTTGTATGTCGATGTAAAATACGTCCAGTCGGCACCCGAGAGACATAAAATTTCGACGTAAAATACGTCCAGTCGGCGTTTAAGGGTTAATATGATTGATGCCTTCAATCGTAATCAGTTGATGTATATCAACGTTAGCCCCTTGGGGAATTCAATCATCCCATATCAGGGAGATTTGAGCACCAGAGTCGTCAGAGGCTCTGACATGGCTTGGCGAATAATGACTTTGGAGGGATGCGACGGTCATAGGGCCCTTAGCTGGGGGGCCTAGTGAAGATGAATTTGTAACAGCCATTGCAATGGCAGGAATATTATGATTTGCGCACCCTCCATGCGGACATGTGACCCTTGCGGCCACAGTCTTGGCAGAACTTGTTCCAGAACTTCTTCTGTGGCACTGGATGATAAGGCCGAGATGGCACCACAGGTTGCGAATCTGTGGCATCACCAAGGCTTGCAGTGTGCTCTGGCAGTGATTAGATGTTGGGAGGTTAAGGAATCCTCCTTTGAATTATCCATAGGAACAAGTCCGAGGTTGACTAGTTGGCCCACTTCCGAAATGGAGGCAGGTGGTGAAGAGGTAAGAGGCTGGGATGATGAGGAAGAAACTTCTGGCTCTGACACTGGATCAAAGCCAGGTTTATAACTGGAAATGATGTCAGTGACATCTGAGGCACTAGCCTCTGATTCTAAAACTGAGGTTTGGTTATTGGATATGCTGCAGGGGTCTGGTGTTTCTGGTAGTGGGAGCTGCGTCCAGGGGAGATACGGCTTTAGGAGATCTCGGCACAATAGCACCTGATAAACGTCATGAAATTTATCAACTACGCCCAGGCGGCACAATATGGTTTCCCTGGTCTCCTGGTCCAATAAGGGCTTTTGCACCTTCAGAAGGACTGAAGGAGCAGAATAGAGGTGACCCTCAATCCATTAAAACTGAATTTCTTCGTCATTCTGGATTTTGGCACCCCTAGGCAATGCCTTTCTGCAAATGAGGGAGACCTGGGCTTCGGCATCGGCCATGACGTGTACCCACCGGTAGGCTGTAGGCGACTGTTCATCAGGAACGGCTACATGGTAGCCTTGGAGAAGTTCACCCTGGAAGCTCTCATCCCAAGGTAGGGATCGACTTCGCCACTGGTCGGAATCTACATTATGCCCACGCACACAATAAATGGTGCAGAGCCTCGGCAACCACCTCTTACCGGAAGTCCAGCTCATGGTCTCGGGGCTTGGAAACAGGGGAAGACATTTCCCTCAGGCTGCAGTAGAGGCTCGGATAAATTTGGAAATGATGGCCGGGAATAGTACTGGATGGAATGGGAGTGCTTACTTAGTAACGTGTGTCTGAGAAGACTGGGTGCTCTGTGGCACTTGGGAAGTGTCCCGTAAGTGGTGGCACTTCGTGAATGGCACCTTCTAATGAGGTGAGAAAGTCAAATGGAGTGTGCCGGGTAGAGATCACACTGATGGGCCTTCCTAACTTGGGGAGACACAATGGAATGGGCAACCTGTAGGTCCAATGCAGGTGCACGGCACTTATGGAGGTGTTCCTTGGCAGCACTATTAGTGCTGATGTAGCGGCACTTATGGAGGCATTCCTTGTTTGGGTGATCCGGGACAGCGGATACACTAATGAAATGGGCGTTCCGTAAGACGAGTACGGAGGTAAATAGCTACCTGTACGTTTGTAAAGGTGCAGTGCCACTTATGGAGGTGTTCCTTTGTTGGGTGTTCCGTAATGTCGGATACGCAATTGAGTGGCTACCTGTACGTCCTGTACAGGTACACGGCACTTATAGAGGCATTCCTTTGACAGCACTTAGGGCTGGTATTGTGGCACTTATGGAGGCGTTCCTTTGTTGAGTGTTCTGAAGGAGCACTGATCCTTGTACATGGAAACACTAATGAAATGGACGTTCCGTAAGGGCGGATACGTAGAAATAGCTTTCTGTATGTCCTGTACAGGTGCACGGCACCTATGGAGGTGTTCCTTGGTTGAGCATTCCAAAGGACAAAGGAGTTCTGATCCTTGTACATGGAAACACTAATGAAATGGCCATTCCGTAGGGGCGGATATGCAGATAAATAGCTACCTGTACGTCCTGTACAGGTGCACGGCACTTATGGAGGCATTCCTTAGATAGCACTAATAGTGCTGGTAACATGGCACTTATGGAGGCATTCCTTTGGTGAGTGATCCGGAAGGATAAGAATCCTTACGCACAGAAACACTAAGGAAATGGGCAGTCCATAATGACAGATACGCAGGTAAAGGGCTACCTGTACGGCCTGTACAGGTTCAATGGCACTTATGGAGGCGTTCCTTGATTGCACTGGTAGCGTGCTGGTGTGTCCCGTCGGACGACACTAAATGCAGTATACTCAAATATACTGAAATGAAATGGCACTTTGTTTGTGGAAGAGTGTAATGGTGGAAGAGAGAAAGTAAAAGTGGCACTGTAAAATGGTAGGGCCTGTGGTGCACTGGTTGTGGCCAGTCCTAGACTGGTAGCAGCTTCCTTTTATGGAAGTACTGAGGTTGCGTCGGCGCACTGTGCAGTTTGGGCTTGCGGTATACGCAAGTCTTTTGTAATAAAAAATGGAAAAGACCACTCGGGCAACGACAAGTAACAGTAAATTGAAAATTCTCAGTCCTTGGCTGAAGTACTCGGTAAACTGCAAGACTGCAATGGACATGGGCACGTATCACACTCAGTGTAAATGAAAGTCACAAGAGACTAAATGTTAATGATGCATGTGTTATGGTAATAGACGTTGTACTCTCGGCTTTTTGAATAATGGGTTCTCTCTCTCTCTCTCTCTCTCTCTCTTTGAGAGCGTAAAAATGATAAATGACGAACTCCCTTATATTTATATGAACTAATGATTTTAGTTTAATATGACGCAACTTGCGTTGAATGATTTCCTTACGTTAAAGTTTAATGAAAGAATTGCTTTGGAGTAAGTTTTGTAAATATAACGCACTAGCGATGAACGATTTTTACGTTACTTGTAAATGGTTTCCATTATAATATGAGTGATTTAAAATGATGCGTTTATGTTAACAATTCTTTTAATGTACTTTACTTTTAAGATTTGCGTTAACTTTACATAAGTTTACTAGCTCCCTGTGACAAGTGAAATGACAGTAAGGATTTTGACCCGATGTTAGCAAACATTTCTAAAAGAAGTTACATTAACTCTGAAGTGATATGAAAACTTTCGCTCAGTGAAACGTGCGGGAAGGCGAGCAGACGGGCTGATACATACGATGTCAAATCTCAAATCGTTAAGATAAGCATTAGGTGATGAATGAATGCTTTTGTGAACACGAGTTGGATGGCAGGAGCGGGCGCGCATGCGCAGCTAACGCGCTGGATAGCTAGAAGAGTGTGCTACGGTTACCAACACTTGAAATGAAAGCTAAATTACAGCGAATTCCCCTAACATCTCACAGACAAAAGAACTGTACACTCGACAAGGAAAGTTAAGATACAGTTTTTTTTAAATCTTCGGACATATATGGTTCAATAATGCCACACCTGGCAACTCTAGAAAGGGGGCGGAGCTTCTCGATTTCTATTAACTTTACACCATAAAAATTCTGTAGAGGTCCTATAATCATTTATACTTGAATGTAGAAACAGGCTCTAAATTATTCGTTAATGTTGGTTTGGTAACGTCAGTTCAGGGCAGAATATCGATCATCCTTTTTTAAAACCTACTGTGAAACCTCATTTATAAGTAATGTTTGACACTAAACTGACGTAAAATCCATACGTAATTGAAGACGATCTTAAACAATGAGAGAAAGTGTTTTAAAATTTGGGCAGTACTTGTGGAAATCGTGAGGAACATTACAGTAAAGAATGAAATATTATGACGATAGAGAGAAAGCGCACAAGCATAGGCTTATCGATAGAGATACTTAATTCATTATATTTACTATGAGAGATTAAGTGATATTTTTTCAAATGTTTCAAAATTGGGGAGAGAGAGAGAGAGAGAGAGAGAGAGAGAGAGAGAGAGAGAGCATAGGCCTATCTATAGAGATAATTCATTATAATTACTTTGAGAGATTGAGTGATAATATTTTTTCAAATTTGTTTTAAAAGTGGAGAGAGAGAGAGAGAGAGAGAGAGAGAGAGAGAGAGAGAGAGAGAGAGAGAGAGCGAGAGAGAGAAAGAGAGAGCTTAGGCCTATTTATAACTACTTAATTTCATTATATTTTCTTTGGGAGATGCAGTGGTATTATATATTTTTATAGTATGTTTTAGAAGGATCATAATATTCAAGTTAATTCTCTAAGTAATTCAACCCTGATCTTGATTTCATTCGACAATTGCCTTAACTTTCAAAGACTGTAAAAAGACGTTGAAAATTTTAGATACAGGCTGCGGTCATTCTTGCTCTCTTGATATAGTCTGTACTTTTGCAAATTGGGTTTCATCCATAAATCATTCACGAAAAAAAGCTGTGTTAAGTTAAAATATTTATTACCACAAATAACTCTATGTATTGCACAGGCAATTAAAGTTTTATATCGTGCAAAAAATGCTGATGTGCTGAGAGATCTTTAGCCTCGCAGCAAAGAAATGCAGTCGTGTAGGGCTGTAGGCTACTACGAAATGCTTTATAATGGGAGCATATAGCCAGAAAATCTTTGAGCTGACATGCTACTTTAACCTTTATAAAGATTTATCTTTAAAAGACAGTAGCTTTGTGAACAGCAACTAGCATTCGATCTATGTCAACGTCAAAGTAATCAAAGTGTGAAATCCGTTACGTAAGCCAGTATCCAGTGACTTGTGCTTTCCCGCTCGAAGTTCTAGGGCTCCTCCTCAAATCATAGAAAATGCTCTTGAGGATGTAACTAGATTTGCTCAACCTACCTTAGCCGTCGCAACATTGACTGCCATTGACGTCAGCTAACTTTAAACGCTTTGGAATACAAACATGAGTTTGTAGAAACTAAAATAATTGCATTCACCACTTACGATGATCCAATCATATCCCCGTTCATGAAGGAAAACGAGTAAATATTGTCGTCGTGATACATAGTATTACAATCAGGAATTCACATTCTATCTACCAGATCTCTATGAACGAATCCATCTGAGAAATTCCAATTACTTCGGACAAATATCGTGTTTTTAAGTTTTTAAGTTTTGTCTTATATGATATAATTTGCAATGTATTTTCATATTCTAGGGTAAATTTAGCGATATTATGTCTTTTCAGTAAAAACAAATGGGAAATTCAATGAACGAAAGCTAATGAAAACTGTATCTTCAGTTTTCTTGTCGAGTGTACACTTCTTTTGCCGTAACTATTAGTAGAACCCTCCTAACTAGCTAGGCTTGCTAATACATGCAATGAACCCTGGCAAAGCACTTCCTAGTTTTAACTAAAACTTTTTGGCATCTGTCTAACACATGTGTCTCGTCTACTGTCCTACAAGTTAAAGCATGCGAACAGAAGGAATTCGCGGGAGCTACTTGACGCTAAAATAAAGCTCTGGAACTTTCGCCGTTACACAATATCATCTCTAACTGAGAGAGCACACTTATTTAAAACACTTTTAAAGTGACTCCTTAACCAAACTTACAGCTAACAATGGTTATAAGAATAATCATATTAAATGAATGATATGCCTTACCGTGAGTCGTGCGTGTCTCCTGTGCAAGTATGAATGCTTTCTTTTGATTTACGCTTTGTAAAAGTCATTTACGTTTTTCAAGGGGATAATGCGATTTACAAGCTTTTAAGCAGCTCCGGGTTTGAAACTGGCAAGGTCAGTCATTTTTACATATTGGGCACGGCCTTGTTGTCCCACTTGTAAGGTATGGAAATTTAAGATGAAATAAAGGGAATTTGTTTAGTTTTACTCTAGAGGGTCGCCATTGAGAACCAGCTAATTAATTTACATTACATTTATTTACTAAAGAACATGGACTGGCCTGGGATAAGGCAAGGCAACTTGACCACAGGTGGTTAGAGCGCCGTATAAGGTCTGGACCACTCCTATCTCTCACAATAGGGGAAAGCTGGCCAAAATCAAACCTAATTCAATGCTGGTTTCCAAAATTGATAATAGGTATCTTATGTTAAGGAAGCGCTTGCAAGGAGACGTAGTACACATGACTCTGCATCTGGAAATTAGTCCCAGATTAGACACAACATAAAAAAAGGACTTCTTGCACTACTTTATAGTTGATCACTTTTATCTAACACACTGGTGGAGGAAATCTAGTGTTTAAATGAGATATTCAATGAAGATTTTGTCTTGGACAGGTCACAAGGGGCAACACGTGCCACGATGCTGGACAAAGGGATGGCAGTAGAGAAGTGATAAAAGGGAGATTTGAAATGGAAATAGCAAGATTCGTCTTGGAGGAATAGGGCTGGTTGGATTTTGCACTTTCGAGATGTACCTTTAATCCTTAGAGGCTTGAACATGCGTCGTGATGCCTGAAGGGAGACTCCAACCAGCGTTGACAAAACAAAGGCTGACTTCCAGTCAGAGAGAGGGCACGTCTGCCCTACTGAAGCAACTAGCGTGGACTGAGGTCACATCAGAGTATTTTCGAATGACCTGGGATTCACACACAGCCTACGGCATTGTCTGGAAAGATGCGAAAACACAACCAGCAGATTTGGGGGATAAGAGGTCTTACGCTAGGAATTCCTAAAGCCCACATCGAAGCCTATATAATCCCTACGACCTGCCTTTATTACTCTATACTATAGGCCTATAGTTAACGGACATGCCAGTCTGGCCTGAGTTTTCCCTCCTAAAGTCAGTTGACTAGGAGAAAAATGGCTGCTCTTCTAGCAATTGAATAATTTAAATGACTGCTGGGTAGACGAGGAAATTAATAAACGTAATATATATATACATAAATATACATATATATATATCCATTATATATATATATATATATATATATATTATTATATATTGCTACTTTCAAAATGCATGTTTCCCCTCTTTGAAATGTCTTGTAGATTGTGTAATATTTTTTCAGATTCCTAGATAGCTTAGAATAGGATGTTTTAGAATGTGTGTTCAGATTTCGCATTAACGTCTTGTAAAAGAATATATATATAACGTAAAGAGAGAGATCCTTGTCTTTTCAAAGCTGCAAATGTTTAACTTTTATGTCAGCACTTTAAGATTAGAGTCTGCGAGATCCGTTTGCTTCCCTGCTCTGTCAGCGCGTTTGATAATGAGCTCGACTCTTTTTACGTGGTCATCAAAATATGTCAATCTTAATTATCGTTTACCCTCCGTTTCAATCGGGTACGTATCTGTTGAGCAGTCTTGTCTTGTACGTGTATGTATTTGCCGAGTACCACGTGCATGTTACTCATTTCTTTATGTAAGATTGCGTCAGATTTCAGAACTTTCGAGAAGCTTTCGTGCCTAGAACGTTTTGAGACATCTGCTCTGTCATTTCCATAAAGGAAGAGATTTTCATTCGATCTTAAGACCTCGAGGCAGTTAGATCTCCCTCTCTCTCTCTCGCTCTCTTCTCTCTCTCACTCGACATCGAGATTATATTAACGTAACGTAAATTTGGTCACTCATAACTTGTGAGAATTCTATATTTGATATTTCTTAGAATTTATTTAGTTTATTTAATTTCTTTTGTGGAATCTGAACAAACATTTCGTAACGGCGCCTGGTTTTTTTTTTTTTTTTTGTGAAAGTGTAATATACAAGAGAAAGAAGTTGATATACCAAAAAAGGTAAAGTGTGTTATATTTTTATTAGTTGCAACTAATAATGGATAGGGAGTGTGTTTAACTAATAACGGATAGGAATTGTGTTTAACTAATAATTGATAGGAACTGTTGTCTGTTACGAAGGTTTGGTAAAAACTGTTGGTTACAGTGTTTTTGAATGAAAAAGATTTACACTTTTACACATTGCTGATATTTTTTGTGTTTGTGTCTGTTCCATTGTTTGTGCACTTATTCATTTTCTTATTGAAGTGTGTCTTTTTGTTTTATATTTTCATTTGCATTCACAATTTAATTGACTTAGTTATTTTCATTGCTTTATCATTGCACATTTAATTAAATTTAACACTTGTGAATTGATTTGCATTTGCTTAGAATTCTTTTCAAGTTTTATTGTTGTTTAGCACTTGTGAATTAATTTCAAATTTTCAGTTATTGCCTAACACTTTTGAATTTTGATTGAATTAATTGTTTTTGAATTTTGTGATAAATTAATTTTGATTTAATTTTACTTAATTTGATTCAAGAATTAATTAAACTTTACTTTGTTTTCAAGTAACAGTAATTTTCCCTGATAATGTGAATTTCACTTATAAGTTTTGAATTTAATAATAAATTTTTGTATTTAAAAATTTTATAAGTGTTTTAATTATTACACCAGTATGAATATATTTAATTATGACTATATTTATGATAGGTAGAGACATAGAGTGGTAATTGATTTGCTTTCCTTCAATTTAATTGAAGTGACTTAGAACCAGGGAAGTACTTAAGACTTCTGAAATCAGGGAAATACTTAGAGTTTTGAAAATTGTTGATGGAGTGATGCCCTTTGATTAATTTAATTACTTACAAGATTACCTCACACCTGTTTTGATGAACTTAGTTTGATTTTCTGCAATACTGGTAAGTGTTAAGGGATCACTGTTGCCTTTAGAGTATTCAGTCGTTTAAACGTGTTATGAGGGTTCAGGTGTCTGGCTTTTGGTGAGGTAATATTTGATGCATGGTAACCAGATACTTGGCACTTCGTAACATTATATATATATATATATATATATATATATATATATATATATATATATATATATATATATGAGTCATATCACATTAACGTGATTCATATACATACATCGAGCTAAAAATGTCCTTTAATATCTAATTCGCTCTACCTCGGAATGAATATATTTTCATATATGCTTAACCGAAGGGGAATTTTTTAGGCGATAAGAGACTTACCGGCTCCCGGGTGCAAACCATCGTCCTGGATTTGTTTGGTTTCAATGGTTCACGCCTAGGAGCCGACAAGTCTCTTATCGCCTAAAAAATTCGCCTTCGGTTAAACATATATGAAAATATATTAATTCCGAGGTAGAGCAAATTAGATATCAAAGGACATTTGTAGCTCGATGTATATATATATATATATATATATATATATATATATATATATATATATATATATATATAGTGTATATATATATATATATGTGTGTGTGTGTGTGTGTGTGTAGATATATACACATGTATGTAGACATAAAAATGAATCTACTTTAATCCTGTTATGAAAAACGTTAAGTATATCCTAGTTTAACCAAGCCACTAAGCTGATTAAGAGCTCTCCTAGGGCTGGCCCGAAGGATTAGATTTTTATTTACGGGGCTAGGAACCAATTGGTTACTTAGCAACGGGACCTAAAGCTTATTGTGGGATCCGAACCCCATCATAACCAGAAATAAATTCCTCTGCTTCCGCATTGGCAGCAGCAGGGAGCAAACTCGGGCTACCAAACTGATAGGCGAGTACATATTCCCACTCGTCCAATGAGGAACAATCCGGTTATGAAAAGTATCCAAACGTCTAGACCTAACCATAAATCCCAAACTGTATCCGTGTGGAAAAAAAATACATAAAATCTTGTTTGTTTCCTGTGCCTGAGATACTTAATGGATTACACAAAGTAAAATAGATCAACTTGAGTTTTTCTTCCTCAGCATCCAGATGGCGTCCGCGTCGCCTCACATACAGAATCACCAAGTATCCTAAGGCTCTTCCCAAGGCAGAAGTGGACGGAGAAATTCGTGCAGCTTTCGAGGTAAACAAGAGTCATTGATGTCTCCATAGAATACAGAATGGAATGGAATATAAAATTTAGGCTAAAGGCCTAGCGCTGGGACCTATGAGGACATTCAGCGCTGAAAGGCAAATAGAGTAGAAAGGTTGGAAAAGTGTAACAGGAGGAAAACTTCGCAGTTGCACTATGAAACAGTTGTTAGGAGAGGGTGGATAGAGGGATGGAGAGGTACAGTAAAAGGAATGTAAAGGGTTGCAGCTTGGGGCCGAAGGGACTCTGTAAATAACCTTTTATATTGCCTACAGTGTAGCGCATGAGGTGCGCCGATGGCATTACCCTCCTACGGAGAGCAATGTCATGAGCATTTGTTGAAAGACATGACTTTCATTGTTTGCTCCTTGCTATGGCTCCTCAGTAACTTGGTAAATCATTCAACGATGGGGTGATCCCATGAAGACATTCATTCCTATAAAAAACAATTCACCTGGAATTTTCACAAAATTAGTTATATGTGTATCTATTTATTTTTCTATTAATTTATCTTTTTTCCTCATCTAATAACTGATCTCTTCTTTCTGTAAATTTTTATTATCTTCATTAACTTCTTTCTAATGACACCAGTTCTTTGAACCTTGGATTTCAGTCAATGGACACTTTAGAATTGTTCCATATAAATAGTGGTAATCTTCAGAATAATAATAATAATAATATTTATTATTATTATTATTATTATTATTATTATTATTATTATTATTATAGCTCACAATTGAATGTCTTTTTCCATATAAGGCCATGTCAAACGAAGACACAAGCTAAACACCTGTGCCAGCCAATCGGCATATATTGGCCCCTGCCACGAACTCAAATAACAGCAAATCCTCCTGCCACAGGTGTGGGAAGACGCCACCAACCTCAAGTTCGAAGCCGTGAACGGCGGCAAAGTCCACATCGAAATCCGCTTCGAAAGAGCCGAGCACGGTGACGGAGACCCATTCGATGGACCAGGGGGCACCCTCGCCCATGCCTACTTCCCAATGGACGGCGGTGACGTTCATTTCGACGATACTGAAACCTGGACCATTGGCAGTTACAGGGGTAAGTAAGGTTCATATGAGACTTCATTTGAATTGATTTGAATATCGACTTTAGGCCAACGGACAAGTACGGGCACCTGTGAGGTCATTCAGCTCTGAAAGGGAAATTGACAGTAAAAGTTTAGAAAGAAGTAACAGGGGAGAGAGTGGACAGTAAAATGGAAAAAAAGAATTTGAAAGAAGATACAATAAAAGGAGCGAAAGGGGTTGCAACTCAGGCTGAAGGGATGCTACAAAGAATCTTAAGTAATGTCTACAGTACACTGCATGTGTTGTTGAAAGAGTAATGTAGTTACCCTTTGGATATTTCACTTCACTTACAACATCTATGGGACTAAGTAAGTGCTATAGTCTACTCATATTATTTACACAGGACTATCCTCAGGGCATGTCCCATTATTTAAGACGCCTATAAACCTGAGGAAATAACATGGTCCAGCCATGTTATTGAAAATAAAATGTTCTTATCCCTAGGATTATCATTTCCCTCCACTTCAGACGGCTATGGACTTGAGTGAGTTATATCCTCCTCTCGTCTTGCTGAAAAACTGCGATTATCTTCAGATATTTCCTTTGTAATTGCAATGTTTACCAACACCACTATGGCGTCTGTGGTCTTCATATACTGAAAATATGCACAATTTTCCAGGTTTCAATCTTTTCCAAGTAGCAGCCCACGAATTCGGTCACTCTCTTGGATTGTCTCACTCTGACGTCCAGTCTGCTCTCATGGATCCTTTCTATCGAGGCTACCAGAGGAACTTCAAGCTTGATAGAGATGATGTATTGGGTATTCAGGTGAGCATGGATTGGCAGTAACATCTTAATTTCTGTTATCATCATGCATGAAGTAATTACAATCAGTGCATAACTCCTTGTGATTTTTTTTTACTTCTTTTTCTTTTTAATAATCGCCTTTCCCTAAAGCTTGTCTGTAACTACAGCGTGATTTCCGATTGGTGCCCTCTTGGGTTTAAAGCTTCCTGACTTTCTCTACAAGGGTGTTCGCTGAATGTTTAAAGAAAGAATAGGTGATATACGTGTATATTTGTGTGTGTATATATATATATATATATATATATATATATATATATATATATATATATATATATACATACACACACACATCACAGTCGAGGTCTTACTTGTAGTCCAACAGAAAACTGCATCGTGAGATACTAATTGACAGCGTCTGTAAATTACAAATCAAAATTCACTAATCATAATACAGTCTACAGAAATAGAGTTCTTCGTTTCATCGTCTTTATCTCTTGCAGGCTTTGTACGGACCATGTAGGACAAGGACATTGTGGTGTTTTTTAAATAGTCTTCTATCGAATGGATACACTTCATAATTGTGGACTGAAAAAGAGAGTTGGTTTTCATCTCGTCAAGATGTTGAGTTAACCACTCGAAGCTGAGGTTATCTATGATCGAGTGTGGCGGCAGCGGTGCCAGAGATGGGGATTTATACCTAATTTTCGGGATTTTGGGTTGCTGATGGGGATATGGGGATTTAATGTCAGTTCAGATCCAAATCTGGATGATAAATTGTCTCTATTACTCTAGTATCTTAATTTAAGCCTAAGCCTAAAGAAAACAAATTTGATTATTAAAAAAGATAAAAATTCAAAAGATTTCAAAACAGTTACTTCAAGTAAGAGTTGTCGACGAGAAGAGAGAAAATTCCCAAATGCAACAAAAAGAGAAAGGTGTTACCATGACCTTGAATCAGATATGCCACCAGAGGAATTTTGGAATCATATCACAAAGATGGAAACAGGGGATGATAGAAATGAGTTTCTTGTTTTGACCAATTTTCTATTCTCCATATTAAGCCTCCCTCAGTCAAGCGCTACAACAGAAAGAATATTTTCTGTGTTAATATAATGAAAACGAAAACAGAGGAACAGGTTGTCAATTCAAACTTAATGTGGCTGTCTTCATTCTAAGCTATATTTAAAAATCAACACTTTCTTTAATTTTCCATTTGATAAGATAATGATTAGTAAAATGAATTCCAGCCTCGATGTTGATGGGGAAAATGATTCTGATTAAAGAGCATATTTTCATATTGTTATCAATTTTCATATTCATTACAGTGTTATTGTAACTTACGAATGCAACATGCCAGTCTTTCTTTAGTATCCTCAAAGAATTGTGTTAATCTGTACGTTTTTTCTAATCAAATGTATACGTTTTATCTTTTTCAATGAAAATGTCAATTAGTTTTAGGTTTTCATAATATTGTAAATCTTTAAAATATTAAGGCAATTATATAAAAAAAAATGTATGATTTTACTTCAATTTTCCTAAAATTATTTTTTTCTCCCTTATAAACAGTATAAGTGAGCATAAACACACACACACACATATATATATAAATATAATGTGAGTGTGAGTGTGCGCGTGTCAAAAGTGCGTAAGGTGTAAGGCAAATCTAGTACTAGTTCTGAAAAATATGGAAGGAATAGAACTAGTAATAAGATGCTTTCACAATGTATCCACCTACTGTTAAAAACACAGAAATATTAGAGAAACTACGGCAGTCGGCCTTTCGTTCAACTTTAACTACAAAAGTGAAGATGAAGACACTGCCGTTGCAAAGGCTCGTGAAATAATTCAGACAACTCACAGACAGATGGGCAGCAAGTATCGCACAATAGTAGCCAATCAAAAGAGGAAAAATGAGAAAGTGGATGGAAACTCTCACGTGTGGGTTAAAAATGAAAATGTGATTCCAGGCACTAGTAGGAAACTAAACTACAGATGGTGTGGTCCATATGTAGTGACCAAAGTGTGTAGAGATGGTACTACATTTGAGTCGAAAAACAAGTTTGACCAAACCATAATTGAACAAGCCGCTGACAAGGTGAAACTCTTTATAAGACATGAACAGTGGTTAGTGAAAATGCAGGTAATGTATATCTCTCCTAATGGTGTGAATGAACGAGCACAAACCAGAGGTGCTGATAACATTTTTCCTCCCTCTACATTAATTGAAGAAATTTGAGATGAGTTTAATTTTGATAGTGTATTGCATATTTTTGCATTTTCAATAAAGAATATCATTGTATTTGCATGCTTTAGAAAAGTTCATATACATAACCATTATGTCAATTTCCAAGTATTTGTTCTTGTGTATGTATATCTATACATATATATATATATATATATATATATATATATATATATATATATATATATATATATATATATATATATATATATATATATATATGTATGTATATAGTATGTATGTATGTATGTATGTATGTATGTATGTATGTATGTATAAATAAATATAATGTATCCATAGCTTAAAGATCTGAAGATGACTGCTTGTTTTGTGTGCAGGGAACTTAAACTCAGTTGAGTGTTTGTATGAAGGAGTTACCGGTCCAAAAACTTTACAAACTCAGGTTGAGTTGTTCAAGTTATGTGACTGATGAGTAAGCGAGTCACTAGGATGCTTTAACAGCTATATTTTTCAAACGAAAGTCTTTCCTCCTCGTGGTTATTGAGTGAATGCACCTGAATGATGATCCAAGCTGTTTTTGTGAGAAAAATAATCATAAATGATTATACCCATATTTAAGGAGTGACTAGATCTTAACCGAATTTAAGATCACTTACATAAGTGTTTAACTCAGTAAAGTTACTAGGCCGACAAATTAGTGTCCCTTCATGGTTATATGGGGTCCTTCCTTCTTTACTTTTCCTTTCTTAGCCACTTTGAGATAGGATAAAGTTTATATACACACACACACACACATGTAAGGACAACGCTTATTCATAATTTTCTCTGTACATAATTCATCATTCGCGTTGTTCTCACTTCCCCCTGAGAAAAGCATTCAGAGGGCTTTCCGTCAGTGTATAAAGCTTATATAACCACATATTGTGTACTTTAATATATTGTATTTTAGGTCACTCAAGAAACACAAATCGGGTCTCGCCGACCCACTGTTACTCTCTCGCGGGTCGGTGACCACATTTCGTCCGCATGCTGTATATTTATATTTCCCTGGACTGTAATAAAAATCAGTACACTTCTACCTGCCTCTTTGTCAACCTCTTACAACTGGTGACCTCCCGGTTTGGACGGTGACCCAAGCGGTTTTGGCTCAGCCATTAAGGGACTCACTACCGCCGCTCACCTTCAGAGATCTTTAACGGACTCATACGCGCCTCAGTATAGATCTCTGAAAGCTCCTACCGTGGAAAAAACCAACGCCTCTAACGGACTAAATACGGCATACCTGCCCAGGTGTGTTCAGGCGTTTCCTCAAACGGTTTGGCCCGCCATTCACGACTCTGTCGACCGTTTTTGTGAGAGAGGACAATGGGCGCAAAACAGTACTCGCGGGAAACCTCGCGGGAAACCCGGGCCTCCCCCGCCCCAGCGACGGACTCTGACACAGCGGCCGCTCAAGCTGTCAAATTGCCCCCCTTCACAACGGCTGACCCGTGTTTTCCTGGTTCTTCCGAGCCGAAGGGCAATTCCGGATCGCGGGGGCTCACAAAACAAAGTGCTGCAGGCTGACCTCGTCGCAGCGGCTCTCCCGACAGAGGTGCTCGGCCGAATATCTAACTGGCTGACCGGTCGAGCACGAATCGGACTTGTCACGCTCGACGAGATAAAAGAAAGGCTCTTGACAAAGGCCTATTTCCGTGCCTATCGCTGAAAGGGCCGCCCGCGCCCTCGACTTAGTCGCGAACCCCATGCGCGGCGCCGACACCCAAGATGCCTGGGACACTGTGATGGGCCTCGTCCGTCTGCCCGAAATAGGCCCCGACGGAAAAAAGGTAGAGATCAGCCTGAGCCGCGAAATATTCCTGCGGCAACTCGAGCCGGACGTCCGAAAGCAGCTGACCGACGCGTACATCCTAGAGGACGACGAACTACTCAGAGAAAAGGCAAAGAAGCTGACGTTGTCAAACAATGCCGCGAAGCTCGCCGCCCCCCCCCGATCCTCGTGTGCCATGGCCGCAGAACAGAAGGAAGAAGACGACGACGACCCAACGCAAGAGATTGGCGCCGTATCCCAAGGGAAGTCCTCCCACACGCAGCGAGGTGAAAACTCCTGGTGCCGCTTCCACCGGAGGTTCGGGAGATTCGCCAGGAGGTGCGAAAGCCCTTGCACCTTCCAACAGTCAAAAAACGACGACGGCAAACAAAACCAAGGCCGCCCGTGGCAACGGCCGCGTCGGAACCACACACCGTAGGGTTCTACGTCCGCGACGCGATCTCCGGAAGGAGGATGTTGGTAGATACGGGGGCAATGCACTCGATATTCCCGCCGTCAGGAAAAGACCGTAGCCGCGAGCCCGACAAAACAACCTACCCTCGTCGCCGCAAACGGGACCCCCATCCGTTCCTACGGCACGAAGCCCCTCGAGATATCCATCTTGGGGCGCAAAAACTACGTCTGGGAATTCACATCGCGGACGTCAGGATCCCGCTACTGGGGGCAGATTTCCTGGCGCAGAACGGCCTCCTGGTGGACGTGGGCCGCAAACGCCTCCTCGACACGGGGACATGCCTTTCCCTTCCACTAGCAGCAGGCCCGGGCGCCCCTACAATTTGTACCATCGCCCCCCACAAATACGGCAACCTCCTGCAGGAGTTCCCGCCCCGAAGTCTTCAAGCCGGAACTTCGTCAGCGGCAGGGACGCCGCCCAAGCACGGATATTCCACCACATAGCCACACAGGCCCCCCGACACACGCGAAGTTCCGACGACTCCCTCCAGGCCGCCTCCAGGAGGCGAAGCAGGCGTTCTCGGAGATGGAACGGTATGGGCATCTGCAAGAAAGCATCGAGCCCTTGGGCGTCGCCCCTGCACATGGTACAGAAACCTGACGGCACCTGGAGGCCCTGCGGAGACTACAGAAGACTCAACCTCGTTACAATCCCCGACCAATACCCTTGCCAAACATGCAGGATTTGACAGGGGCCCTTCATGGGGCGAAGGTCTTCACAAAAATGGACCTCTTAAAATCCTATTTCCAGGTTCCAGTGCACCCCGAGGATGTCCCCAAGACTGCCATCATCACGCCTTTTGGCTCCTTCGTGTTCCATTACTCAACCTTCGGCCTGAGGAATGCAGGGGCCACCTTCCAGCGCCTGATGGACAGCATCCTGGGGGACCTGCCCTTCTGCGTCTGCTACGTCGACGATATCTTGATTTTTTCCAGGTCCTTGGAGGAGCACCTACATCACGTCCGAGCGGTCCTGAAGCGCCTGCAGGAAAATGGGCTGGTCGTCCGTTTCGACAAATGCACCTTCGGCGCCGAGAAGGTGGACTTCCTCGGACACGAGATCTCCGCGACGGGCGTGCGCCCCATGGCCTCGAAGGTAGGCGTGGTGCAGAAGTTCCCAACACCAACCACGGTCAAGTCCCTGCAGGAGTTCATCGGAATGGTCAATTACTACCGCCGATTCATCCCCTCCGCCGCCCGCACCATGTCTCCTCTAACACAGGTCCTGAAAGGGAAACCAAAGGCCCTAACGTGGGAGGCCGAACAAGAGAAGGCTTTCAACGAGACGAAGAGGGCCCTCGCCAGAGCGGCGACATTATGCCACCAAGACCTGCTGCACCTTTACGCCTCACCACCGACGCCAGCAACGTCGCCTGCGGGGCTGTCCTCGAGCAGGTGATCCAGGGCGAGCCCCAGCCACTCGCCTTCTACAGCAAAAAACTATCAGCCGCCGAGACGAGTACAGCACGTTCGACCGCGAACTCCTGGCAGTGTACCAAGCAGTGCGACATTTCCGCTACATCCTCGAGGGGCTCCCCCTTTACGATCAGGACGGACCACCTCCCTTTGGTACACGCCTTCACCAAGGCGGGCGACGCTTGGTCAGCGAGACAACAGAGGCACCTAGCAGCCATCGCAGAGTTCGGTTGCACCATCCAGTACGTGCCTGGCGAGAAGAACCCCGTGGCAGACGCCCTATCGAGGATAGAAATCAACGCCGTGCGTCTCGGGGGGTCGACTACGAAGACCTCGCCCGGGAACAGGCTGCCGACCCGGAAACTGCCGCATACCGCACTGCTATCACCGCCCTCAAGTGGGAAGACGTGCCTTTCGGACCCGCAGGCATGACGCTCCTCTGCGACATCAGCACGGGCCGCCCGCGCCCGCTGATCCCAGCCTCCCGAAGGAAAGCCGTGTTCGACGTCATACACGGACTCTCGCACCCCTCGGGCCGGACGACGGTGCGCCTCCTGACGGAGAAATTCGTCTGGCATGGAATTCGGAAGGACTCCCTCGAGTGGGCCAGGACCTGCGTGCCTTGCCAAACTAGCAAAATCAGTCGGCACACGGAGTCAGGCGTGGGGAAATTTCCGCAGCCGAAACGAAGATTCGGCCACATCCACATAGACGTCGTTGGCCCCCTGCCCCCGTCGGAAGGCGCCAGGTACCTCCTGACGGTAATCGATCGCTCCACCAGATGGCCCGAGGCAACGCCGATGTCGGAGGCGACCACGAAAGCATGTGCCGAAGCACTCCTCGCCAGCTGGATCAGTCGATTCGGAGTGCCAGACGAAATCACGACAGACCGCGGACCAGTTTTCCTGTCGGAGTTGTGGACTGCCCTGGCCCGCCTAATGGGAACGTCGCTACATGCCACCACCGCCTACAACCCAGCAGCTAACGGCATGGTGGAGAGGGTCCACCGTTCGATCAAGGCTTCCCTGATGGCGCGCTGCACCGACGAAAATTGGAAGAGCCAACTACCGTTGGGTCCTCCTCGGGTCTCAATGGACTGCCCCGCGGGCAAAACGGCGAAGCATCACCCGCGGAGAAGGTATACGGGGAGCCATTAACAGTCCCTGGCGAGTTCTTCCCGACCAATGCCGACGACGCTGACGTCTCCATCGCCAGGCTTCGGGAATCCGCCGGGAAGTTCACGCCCTGCGTCAAAACCTTCTCCGACAGAACCAAACGTTTCCTCCCGAAGGCCCTATCATCGTGCAAGCACGTCTTCGTCAGGGACGACGCCCGCCGCCCGCCTCTAACGAGACCCTACCGCGTCCTACGACGCACTGACAAGGCATATCTCTTATCCATCAACGGTCGCGAGGACTGGGTCACAATCGATCGCCTGAAACCAGCCTTCATCATGGACGAGGACCTCGCAGACGCGGATTCCACAGGGCGCCTCAATCTTCCTCGGAAAAAAGCGACTCCTTCGATCGCCAAACCTCCTAGCCGTAGCCGCGGCCGCCCTCGAAAGACGGTCGAACCCCCCGAGGATCACCTCAGGGGAGGCATCCCGTCCCCGGAAAACCCCGAGGATCTACCACATCAACTAATATCACGCACCCGGGGAGCCTCCGCCGTCCAGCTCGCTTCCGCGAGTGACTACCCGAAGTACAAAGAAGTCAGCCAACAATCATACCTAATTATTGTCTTAGGGGGGGAGTATTTGTAAGGACAACGCTTATTCATAATTTTCTCTGTACATAATTCATCATTCGCGTTGTTCTCACTTCCCCCTGAGAAAGCATTCAGAGGGCTTTCCGTCGTGTATAAAGCTTATATAACCACATATTGTGTACTTTATATTTTGTATTTTATGTCTCTCAAGAAACACAAATCGGGTCTCGCCGACCCACTTTTACTCTCTCGCGGGGTCGGTGACCACATTTCGTCGCTGCTTGTATATTTATATTTCCCCTGGACTGTAATAAAAATCAGGTTACACATTATACCTGCCTCTTTGTCAACCTCTTACACACACACACACACACATATATATATATATATATATATATATATATATATATATATATATATATATACATATATATATATATGTTATATACTGAACCTCATATTAGAGGGGGATGCGACCAGACCACTGCCCCACCCCCTTCTCCGACGAATAACTAGAATCTACGAATACTTAGAATCCCCTTCTTAAAATGCTTAGTATAGCTAACTACCCATCTGGAAAGTTCAAACACCGAAGTATCCCTAAAAATACTGTAATGGGAAAAATATTCCTTTAATTATTAGTGATTTATTTAGGAAACTGATTCATCATCCTCCTCTAATATCTTTACACTGCTTTTGTAAAGTGATTGGAAACTGTGAAGTGTTTTCGTTTCTGTTGTGGACGAGTGTGGCAGTGTAGCCAGTCCCTCCCTTTGTTTTGTTTTTTCTCACTGAGTATGGGAGCGCTGCCCTGAATCTTTCGTCTGCATTTTGGTAACACTAGCAACACATGTAAGAATCACGAATGCTTTCATGTGAGAAAGACGTCAGCCGGTCCATTCTTCATTTTGGCTATTTTACCAAATTAATAATGCAAATTATTATCTATCCCTTGCAAGGTAAGCTTTTAAAGTTTGTAATATTACCGTTAGATCATTAGTTGAAACAGATCACTGCCAGGAAAGAACAGTAGCAGACGAGAATTCAAGTGCAGAGTTGCCTGCCCAGTCAAACATGTTGCAACACCTTAATGTGGAAAATTTTCATTGTCGTGAAAGATGCTTCACGTTCATTAATTGTCATGAAATTTTGCTGTGTTAGTTTGAGTTGTAACTTAGCGTTTGACAGGGTTGAAAACATTAAAAAAAGCAGTTATAAGTGTTTTGTTTGTATAAAGTTTTTGCAAATACCAGAGCCAAAGGGTACCTCTTATGGAAATTTCCACTGCCGAGCATGATCTTAGACTAGGCTATACAGTAATTTAAGAAGGCCTACCCTAGACTAATTCTTTTGAATGAGGAATTATGACTATTTTTGATAAATATAGTTAGGCTATATGTATATAAATTCATGGTAAACTTAATTACATAGAACTTAGCCTGTACCCTCATTAAACTAACCTAATTTTGTGGCCTATTGTAACCTAGTCAAAAATCAGCCAAGTAAACTTTGCATAGGCTATCCTTAATGATTTCTGAAGAACCCTAGGCTAGACTATCCTGTTAAAAGGCACCTAAGCCTAATTTTACCTCATTTTAGTTTTAAGTTTTTCTCAGAAATCTTTCAGGTAACTTTATCCATTGACATATATTGTGTACAAGTATTTAGTACTGTGTGGAGTAGAGTATCAAATGGTTTACACTTATTAATTGATTCCATGTTTGATACTTATCCTGTTATGAAGGAAAAGCAATTCCCGTGATCTGTAATTTATATATTTTTCTTTTTTTGAAGTCTCGGTATAAAGAGTTATTTTTTTGTTGTAGTTTTAAACTACTCACTTGTGTTGATTTCTGGAAATCAAAAATTAAATAAAATGAATATTTCCAGGGATCTAGTCCAGGGGAATATAGTCCAGAGATCTAGTCCAGGAGTTCTGAAGACTAGGTAAATTAATCAAGTCCAGGAGACCAGGCCTGGGAGGGAAAATTTAGCATGATGTACTGAGTAATAAAGAAACACGCTGAGTACCAGGAATTTTCTTCAATACCCCTAAAATGGAAATCAACACTTCAACTGCCTCCCAGTGGGAAGACATCACCTGGCCTCATCAGTAGTAAGACCCATACACACAAGGAATATCATGTAATAGCAGGTAGGACAGGCCTACACTATTTTCCAGGCAGCGTAAACGTTAGTCTTCATACCCACCGTGTCAACTATGACAGTACCATTCTCCGACCTGTGTCTCCAGGCAAGAAGACTGACAACAGTGTATATGTATACAAATAGTAATAGTATTCTTATTCTCGTATCTTAATGTCATGGTGAGGGAAAATCCGCTCGTGACAATACCATCCTACGTCAAATACAAATTAAAGTATTAACCTATTACTGTATTACTCTTTGAAATTATATTAATATAATTTCCAAGTAAATCTTTAACATTTTAGTTATAAATACACGTGATATGATGTACTGTACTATGACTTATACTCTTCTTTTTTTTCTTCTTTTTTTCCATCTGTCCACCCGCTTGTGGTGTTTGCATATAGTAACACTGCGTCCCGGGCTTTAAATAGTTATGCTATCTCAAAGCTATAGGTAAAAATAAAAGGATATGGGGGGTGTACATTTGCATCTGAAAAGTGTTTTCATAATTTGCTGTTATGCGAATTTCACCGTTAATATTCGAAACAGGATATTATTTAAAGCCCGGGACGCAGTGTTACCATGTGCAAACACCACAGGCCGATGGACATATGGAAAAAAACAAAAACAGAGTATAGTTACGTACATGTGAAATACTCCGTCCTCCCTGTAAGTATGCAGACATGTACATTTTCTTTCATATAGCTACTATTCAAGCTCTCCCGTTTTCTTTTTACAACGAAAACATTTCTATGTACAATCAGTTGAATGGTGATGCGTTACATCTCTGAGGGATTCTCTTCACCTTCATGATACCCTTCGGGAGGCACTTCTTCAGGCGATTCAAGAGGGAATACGTCTAGCAATTTGGGAGGCAATACTTCCGGGGTTTCAAGAGGCTTCGGAAGGTCCTTCCACATATGTGTGATGAACATCGTGATTGGCAGCTGCTGTTGTTGTCTGATCATGGTGGCGAGTGCTTGATTATAGGGCTCCAATGACGTATCAAGGATAATTTTAAGCATTAAGGAGCAATTCATATAAGGATCCCATATTGAAACAAAATCCTGATTAAAGTTAGTTTGAGCTCAACGTGATCCGGTTGTACAACAAACTGTTATGCTTTTACAATCCGTAACCTCGATAACTTTTATGATTTTCCAGAAAAAGGGTAAAGAAAGGAATCGTTGATTTCATTGAAAAGGGGACTGCGAATAACGTAGCTGATATTCATCCTGATTTTAAGATGGAATTATTTTCATTAGCTCTCCAGCTGAGCTTATCCAATGAAAAAAACTTTTTAATGCTCACAGTACATAGCTGTCAACATACTGTACTGTTAAAGTAATGTCTGGTGGTATTAAGACTTAAAAGAGAATTTAGTAAACAAAAACTAAAAATAAATAAATAAATAAAGAGGGGGGTGAGTGGGGAGGGTGGACGTTCGCACAGGAAATCATCATTCATGATAAGTATGTAAAAGGGAATATGGTAACTTTTCAAAGAACAAAAAGAAAAAAACGTAGTAAGACATTTTCTTTCGAATAAAATGAAATAAAAGGAAGACAAATGGTAAATTAAAATGGATATTCCTCTCTTTGCTCTATAAACAAAAAAAATAGGCTCTTATCTACTTCCAAGAATATTAATTAAAAAAAAGGCTACAAAAGCCAAGTGTAAGAAAGCAATGCTTTATCATTCTTTCCCCAACATATCATTACAGAATTTTAATGTTCTTTCTTTTTCATAAATACTTTTCAATAATTTACGACCTTCCTCAAGATTATCTGGCTTTGATGAAGGTTGGAAAACCTTTAATACAATGATTCTTCTTTCCTGGTCAGTGACTGAGTAGCCAGGAATCGAATCGCTTGTGAAAGAGGTCTTTCTAGTACCATTTTTCTTCGGCCTCGCCAAACGTATCCCTTTATAGGGAACACACACAGACACAGACACACACACAAACACATATTATATATATATTAGATATTTATATATATATTACTAATATATATAATATAATATATAAATCGTCAAAAAATTTTTCCTATTTGGTATGGAGCCTTCATGTGGTAGTATTTTCTCTCTGTTTGTACACGAATATTTCACTTTATATTATATATATATATATATATATATATATATATATATATGTTATATATGTGCATATATAATATGTAACTAATAATATATAGTAATATATAATAATATAGATAATATAAATCATTAACTTTTTCCCATCAAAAGTGGCTAAGAAAGGAAAAGCAAAGGAGGAAGGAAGGACCCCACAAATATTAAGAGAGACTAATCTGCAGGACTCTTAAAGGAAGAAAGGTCATAGAAGAGGAGCAGGAAGAGAATTCCAAAGCTTGGCAGTGGGAGGAAAGCTTATAGTCTCCAAAATCACCAAGAAACACTGTTGATAATGAATATGATGATTATCATTATTAGTGATGATGATGATGATGACGATGATGATGATGATTATTATTATTATTCAGCAAATGAAACCTATTCATATGGAGCAAGCCCACAGAAGGGACCAATGACTTGAAATTCAAGCTTCCAAAGAATGTGGTGTTAATTAGGAAGGAGTAAGAGGAAGAACAGGGAAAAACAGAAAGAAGAGATACCCCTAATTAAAATAAAAAATAAATTAATAACCTGATAAACATATAAGAATGCATCGAAAAGCAAGAATACAATAAATGATGATACAGGAATCAACCAGCACCAAACTCTGAATTGTCTGAGGATGGGAGTTGCCGTCCCGTGGAGTATTTTTAGAATGAACATAAAATACTCGTACAGTATTCGGTTATCTACGTATACCTAATTCAAAATAATATTTATTGAAAAAAAAATGCCTTACTCCATTTGCATACCTTCCTGAATAAACTGAGTATTGGATGGTAAATTCTCTGTCTGTCTGTCTGTCTGTCTGTCTGTCTGTCTGTCTGTCTGTCTGTCTGTCTGTCTGTCTGTCTGTCTGTCTGTCTGTCTGTCTGTCTGTCTGTCTGTCTGTCAAGAGAAACAACAGACAAGGGACGCTTTGTGCTCCGTCAGCATAAATACCACGATATCATAACTAAAAAAGGAGGACCTCAAAGAAACAAAACCAGTCATCAGATACTGATTCTTTTTCTATCTCTCAACGAAACCCCTGTGTGTGTGTGTGTGTGTTTGTTTGTGTGTGTGAGTGTGTGTGTTTTAGGCTTGGACATACCGAAACATACACAGGTTCATGTTTGATTCTGAACAAGATTATGGAGATATAAATGGCCGTATATATATATTATATTTATATATGAGAGAGAGAGAGAGAGAGAGAGAGAGAGAGAGAGAGAGAGAGAGAGAGAGAGACATGCAAATACTCTCATCACATGAGTAGATATATATCTGTATAAATTGTCTGTGTATGTATATTATATATACTATATATATATATATACTATATATATATATATATATATACACATACATACATACATACATATATGTACATATATTGTGTGTGTGTGTACGCGCGTATATGCGTAGAATATTCCACGGGGCACTCTCGTCAGATGCACATGTAATTGCAACAGCCCCCGTGACCTCTCAACATCTCATTTCCTCCCATCGTGGCTCAAGAAGGAAAACCGGGATTCGACTAACACCTCGCCCTACCTCACCCCAAAATATATACCTACGGTTCCTTCGTTTGATCTCCATTTCGGATTCATATTCAAGGCTCTGTGGTGACAAGCCTGTCCAAAAAGCATTGTAGCTATCTATGTATGTATTATATATATATAATATATATATATATATATATATATATATATATCAATATATATATATATAAATACACGCACATACACTATATATATATAATATATATATAAATGGTCAGAGAGAGAGAGAGAGAGAGAGAGAGAGAGAGAGAGAGAGAGAGAGAGAGAGATGAGTTCCAGGTGCGACTATTCCACTGACGATTCAAAGCAAAGTATAGCGGCTAACATTCCAGGGAGAGAAACTAACAAGGTAACTACAATTTAAAAAATAAATAAATATTATTACCTCGTTTCTCTGTCTTTACATAGTCCTTATTCTTAACCATACAACTGTACGGTTTGTCAAGACAAACTCGTCCTTAACTTCTCTAATAGGAGGTAAATTGCGCAATTCGGTCTACCGCTTCTCCCCTGACTATTTCTATTTTTTTTTTCTTTCTTTTTTGCCTGTGGGCTTCCGCTGAACGCGCTTGGCGGTCATTTATTCACGGTCACAAGAGAAAGTACATCTGATAAGCGAGCGAAATCTAAAGATCTCGCTCATCGCCAACGAGAATTTAACCCCACAGAAAATTCGCTTATCGTTATTGTCTCCAAAACCATTGTACGCGCGCTCTTTGTTCAATTGAACATAGAACGAGTTAAAGCCAAAAGCCAAGCGCTGGGACCTATGAGGGAAACTGAGCGTAGGTGGGCCTGAAAGGTGCACTACCAAAATCTTATTCAAATGAATGCACAAAAATGCTTGATACTTCTTTTCTAGACGTTTTTTTCTTGGTCGATATTCATTTAAGAGCCAAATGACATTCAGTTCGCTGTACTGTTATCACGTTTTACAGGTAGTGATTCAAAAAACCATCAGTTGTACGTGCCTGCACAGAGTACCCAAGTATTCATGTATGTATTTGTGTGGAAATGTTTAAGGGATGAAAACAGGAAAAATTCAATCGCATGTAAACATTGCTTGCGATTTTTTCAAAGCAGAAAATGTGTAAGAGTGACTTCAGCTCCTTTGTATCTGATCCCTAAGCGCTCCAAACATGCGAGTAGATGTCAGTCAGAAAACAGGCTGAGAAAAAGATTATGGACATCCACGCTAAGTAACCAGACGCCAAACACAAAGACACTTCATTTCTCTGTCCAAAAAATAGGCCATTACTATAGTAGATTCACATCAACCGTGCATTTGATGTCTAGGCCAGTCCCTTACGACGCTCCTGATTCGCTGTTGATAAGCCAATCACGGGGCTGGGAACTCTGTCTCTCGGGAGAGTTCACATAAGCAGGGTGTATATTCCACCTCTCCTGAGGGATACTTTTGAAAGACGTATCCCTCAGGAGGGGTGGAACATAGACCCTACCCTTGTGAACTCTCGAGAGACTGAAAGTTTCCATCCCTGTAACTGGCTTATCAACAGCGGATCAGGATCGTCGTAAGGGACTGGCCTAGACATCAAATGCACGGTTGATGTGAATCTACTACAGCAACAAATTATGATCCTATTGTGATAAATGTTGTTAATCATTTTTACTGACCAGCTCAAGGGAGAGACAAGTGAATGAATAAACCATAAGGAAAACTTAACTATTTTTGAACTCCATCTGTTAGTGAAAATGTGCAGAGGTAAAAATTATCGACTGCTTGATTTGTGCCATTTTTATATCCACAAATCAATCAGTTGTTTTTACCTCTGGCCATTTTCACTAACAGGTTTAGAAAAAGTAAATTTTTTTCATAAGATTTATTCAGTCACTTGACTCTCACCTCATTGAGCTGGTCAGGAAAAGTGTCTTATTCTGAAGCCACTGATGACTGAAGGAAAAACTACCTGATCCTCACTCGCTTAGATTTGGAGATGATGTCAACGACGTAATAAAAAAAACCCGCGAGCGACAGCATCATCAGTATCAGGGTTTCCTTCGTCCTTCAATTATCCTTGAAAGGCGGTGCAAGGACCAATAACCGGTCCCCATTGTTGCCGAGAATTCCCAAAGGGTTTCGCTGACGCTTTTACTGCGCACTTGAAAAACAGTCTCCCACAAAGATGGCAGGCAACTAACATTACAAGATTCCAAGAGCCTCACTCTCAAGGGCGCGACTGAGGTTTTCCTTCTGAGTTCAGCTCGGCATCGCTGGGCCATTACGCAACCTAGACTCCCACCTTCCACTGTGCGCCTCGGTAGAAGGGCGTTGGCGTTAGACTTACCTTTTCGACGGGCGAGATGTTTCCCGCACAGTCACACAGCTACCCAAATGAAACCTGGTCACTATAAAGGAAAGGTTATTGTATCGCTGTTAAATAATAATAATAATAATAAATAATAATAATAATAATACAAACGCTGAAGACTGAGAACTACCCAAATAAAACCTGGTCGCTATACGGGAACTGTTTTTAAAGAAAACACTGATGATCTGAGAGCTACCCAACCTAAGCCTGGTCGCTTTACGGAAAATGTTGTCGGGTCGCTGTTTTCAAAAAGACCGCATTAGAGAGAGAGAGAGAGAGAGAGAGAGAGAGAGAGAGGGGGGGGATTTACAATTTAGGCTGAAGGCCTAGCGCTGGGACCTACGAGGTCATTCAGCGCTGAAAGGAAAACTGCGAGTAAAAGGTTTAAAAAGTGAACCAGGAGGAAAGCTTCGCAGACGCACTATAAAACAATTGTTAGGAGAGGTCTACTGGAAAGCAAGATGGAAGAAAGAATATGAACGGAGGTAAGGGGTTGAAGCTAGGGGCCGAAGGACAGTAATGTCTACAGTGCACCGCTTGAGGTACACTGACTGCACTAACCCCCTACGGGAAATTGCATTCTAAAAATGAATGGCATGGAAAACTGGAAAAACCGGTTAACTCTCGAGTGCGTGACGTCCACGCAGTATCTGCAACACTCAAGGTAACATCAAGGTAAACATCAGAAATGAATGCCACGGAAAACTAGAAAAACTGGTTGACCCTCGTGTTTGCGACGTGCATGCGTACCTATAACCAGCCAGACTCTAAGAGCAACAGTCGAAGCGACGCCAGGACAAGTAGAAAGTGGCGTCTTTATGGTTTAACTAAACCATATAAAGAAAGCTGATAAAAATGTTCGAGAAAACTTGAAAAAAAAAAAAAAAAAAAAAAAAAAAAAAAAAAAAAAAAAAAAAAAAAGAGGCGAATGAGTAAAGCGATATATTTAATATATTTTCAGTATATGAAAGTGTCCACAATGCCTCTGTAATAAATGCACAATATAGTCTGTTATTACAATTATACATTACGAGAAACACACACACCAACAGAAATATTAATTGGAACTTTACTTTTCCATGAAAATTAGGAAATGCGTAACTTAATACACAACTGCGAATTCTTCCTTTGAGGGAAAAAAAAAAAAAAAACACTCTTTACGACGGAAGTCGAACAAATTCGGGAAAAAAAAAAAAAGTTCCTGGAGACGCTTTAGCCATGACCATGGTGTGATCCTTGCAAGGCAAGCTAGCATTTGCTTCCAAGTTAAAAACATTTGCAGATCAGATGAGTTGAACAGCAAGGCTGAAAATGCTTTCCAATATCAAGAGTTCAGTTTCCAAATTGTCAAATATTACTAAATATTACTAGAAAGGTAGATGTCATTGGACAGGGAACGTTGGTTTGATTTGATTTATGAAAATTTGGCTTTAAAGCCAAATTCTGAGGCACTTTCAGCCATTCAAAGCCCACGACTGTGAAAAGGAGGAGCTGGAGTTCTGGGACAGCAAAATGGAAGAGAGAAAGTGGAAACGGAAGCAAAGTAAAAGGTTTAAAAGTGGGTGTAGCTACGGACCCTAAAGGACGCTGCAAACCACCTTTCGTAAGCCTGCCGTTCATCACGCGATGCACACTGACGGCCCTAGTAGCCACTACGGAGATGACGCCGGTCATGGAAGCGTCAAAATGAACCAAGTTCCTTCTGTTCTCCTCGGAGAAACCACTTAGAACTACCTTCATAACATTCCTGCGGTGATCCTTTGATGGTGGGGTACAGAGGTAACCAGCTGCCTGCCTGATAAGCCCCCTGACATTAAAATATGACACCAGATAACGTGGAAAGAACGAATTGAAATGAATTATTATAAGTAGACTAGCTCTGTCAGCCAGTGTTTTGTGTGCAAATCAGGTTTATTTATTCTTTGGGCTTAGTGGATTTTAAATGGTTGTTTATAGAGTCCCTACGCATTTGAAAATATAAACGGAAAACTGCGAGGTTCCTTTACGCTTGGCTGAGCACAACATCCTGTCCTACTAGTCAATTTGAGTTTTGTACTCCCTCCCGGAGTCCCCCCCCACCCGGCCACCCCCCAAAACCTCCCACCCTACCTCTCTCTCTGACTCATTACAGCAACATCTATTCTGCTGTAAAGAATTTGAAATAAAAACTTTCCCATAAATTCTCGTAACAAAAACCCTTCGTGCTAAACAAAGAAAAAAGACAATCATAATGTCATGGAGAACTTGAAGGGAGGAAAAAGTTGCAAACTAGTAATGTATATACATTTAATAAATGGTGGAAATGTCCGCATTACATCAGAAATAAATGCACGATACATTCTGTCACAATCATGCATTACGGGATACACGCACCTAAAAACATTTTCAACGTGAACTTCCAATTTAAAACAATTAGGAAAAGCAGAACATGGGAATTTTTACCGGACCAATGTGAACTGAATTTCGGGAACACGCCGAGGTTAAGATGCAGTCTCAATCTCCGTCCTATTTCACGCCTTTATACTTGATTGTTTGTTTGTTTTTTCTATGGTGTTTTTACGTTGCATGGAACCAGAGGTTATTCAGCAACGGGACCAACGGCTTTACATGACTTCCGGGCCACGTCGAGAGTGAACTTCTATCACCAGAAATACGCATCGCTGACCCTTAAATGGAATGCCCGAGAATCGAACTTGCGGCCCATACCAACCAGGACACAGAGGCGCTGCCTTTATACTAGAGACCGAGATCTTCTACTTGCGTAAACTTAAAACCTAATTTCCATGCGACAAATACACGACAATACTTCGATGAAAGTTGGGTGAATGGGGAAAACTACTTTTGAATTTAAGCTAATTATTACCCGTTTTCTTTGTGCAAAATTAGCGGCAGTGATATAAGAGACAGTGTGTGGTTTTCGTCGTCTTCATCATTATCAACTATAATATTGACCTGGATCCACTGCAGACTTCCGTGCTGCCATTGCATAAAAGCGCACGCAATGGCGCAAAATTCACCGATGAGGCACAATGAGAGAATATCCTCGCTCTCTCTCTAATATATACTAATATATACATACATACATATATATATATATATATATATATATATATATATATATATATATATACATATATATTATATACACATATATATATATAATACATTATATATATATATATATATACATTATTTATATATATATATATATATTATATATATAGTATATATTTATATATATAATATATCGGTAGGGTTTAAATGGAGACGTCTGCTTCATATTGGCGTTTATTCAAAGCAAACGTTTCAGGGACCAGCCCTATTTTCAAGCTCAAAATTACAATAATAAAATAAGATTAAAATCATTACTCATTAAAAAAAAACACACAATTACAATACATAAAAGCAAATTGACAGTGCAAAATTTGCTTTATATACGTAATAGTGTTTTTTAGATGAGTAATTATTTTAACCTTACTTTATTATTGTAATTTTCCGCTTGAAAATGGGGCTGGTCCCTGAAACGTTGCTTTGAATAAACGCCAATATGAAACAGACGTTTCCATTTAAACCTTTACCGCTTTGTATCCCGTCTGAGCTTCCCCTTCGGTTTATATATATATATATATATATATATATATATATATATATATATATATATATATATATATACTATATATATATATATATATATATATATACACAATATATATATATATTATATATATATATATATACACATATGATATATATATATATATATATATATATATATATATACTATAATATATGTGTCATACATATGTGTGGGCTGTGTGTGTGCTTGAGGACATTTCCAATTCCTTAACAAAAAAAAAAAAAAAAAAAAAACAGAACCGTTAAATAAATTTGATACTGCACCTGAAGATACGCAGATCGGAGCCACAGAACCGAACGAATAATCTGAAATTCGTTTATTCGCCTCTTTAACTCTTAAGAGCTCTTAGCCTCCTCTAGTGTTCGTTAAATCATCGACTCTCTCAAATCTAAAATGCTGAGGTGACGTCACCGCCTTTGAGCAGACTGCGCAGGCGACATTGTCCTTAATTCTTTTCTTTTGATACCCAAGCGACGTGTAATAATGGCAACGCTGTTCTCGCGTTACTTTGCAAGTACAGTGTCAGAAGTGTTTCTGAGGACGGAAGGAAGTCTGCTCCGAGTCCGATGATAATGTTTTACCGAATCAGCAAGCCAGGAAGATGCTCTTTTATCCCCCTGTCTAATCTCTGCGTCCTCTGGCGCAATTGTGATTCGGGTCACAGGCGCTGACAATTTCCTCAATTAAGGAAAATTATCGCACATCCGTCGAGAAAGGAAACAAAAAAGAAATAAAAACTTCCTTTCACGCCCATGATAGGATCTTAGCAGGGATTCCCCTAGATTGTCTGTCCTTCTTACTCATTTTAGGATATGTCATACTATAATGCAATACATGTTTAATATCCATAAACCTATCATTCAACTGAGGCACAAGTGCGGTCAGCATTCACAGTGAAAGTTAAAAGAAAAAAAATAACGGTGAAGCCTTTCATTAAGTCTTCGATTTCTCAACATTTTCTACAAAAAAATAAAAAAAAATCCTATCCCCACTTACGGATATTAATATTAATATCCATTACTTGAAGGCTACCTCCATAGTTATGATAGGGAATTTTAACAGATCAAATACTTTGCAACATCTTGCTTTCAGAAGTATAAGAGTTACGAACGAGACTAAGTTATCTAACGTCACGAATACAGAACCGGCACCAAGACCTGTTTTCGTAAAAAAAAAAAAAAAAAAAAAAAAAAAAAAAAAAAAAAAAAAAAAAAAAAAAAACATTGTTTGTCCGAAACGAAAGGGACTTCATTCAGATGGTGCTAAGGGAAAGCGAAAAGTGAGTGGCGTAAATGGAAACGTCGATAAGCAGAATGAAAGTTTAAATACTGAAGACTTACTAGGTATGGAAGATCCAAAGGAATTTGCGCAATGAGCCAAGTGGTTTCCAAAGAGGTAAATGAAGTTATTTCCGGGTTGGAAGAACATGTGAAGCAAATAAGATGATGTCGTCAGTTTTGTATGGTGCAAATTGAACAATATTCTAACGTGGGAATCAGTCATCAGGTCTCTCCAGACACGCTTGATTACATATATTGCGATATTATATTGTCAGCAGATAAATCATATAAATGTTGATACTATTACCATAAGATTGTAGAAACTATGGAACCAAAAAGAAAGGAAAACTTGAATGCAAACCTAAACAGAAGACACGTAGCACTCACGAAAAAACTTGTCTAGATTAAGAGCGCTTAGAAGTTTGCTGTTTTGTACATAGGAATAACATCGCCCGTCAGAGAGAGAGAGAGAGAGAGAGAGAGAGAGAGAGAGAGAGAGAGAGAGAGAGAGAGAGAGAGAGAGAATGTCGACGTCTGGTGTATAAAAATAAATTTTATACAAAAATAAAGATGTTCATGACAGATATGTTAATACAGATGGCTTCAGTTTGTTAAGGTTTGACAGCCCGCAGGTGAGAAGGTGGTGGCATAACTGTATTTACGTTCGAGATCATCTCCAGATAACAAAGAAATCTCAAGATAGGAACTTGTGAGGACCAAAACGATATCTGGGCCCGAGTTCGACGCGTCAGATCATACGTACGTTCGTATTTGCGATTCCCAGCAATGATAAACTATCAGAGGAGTCTGAGATAAGACTATTGATCAATTAATAAAGTAAGTCTCTTCCACAAGGCAAACAGACCTATTCGAATGAGCACAACTTCAAAGTCGTCTTGAACTGCTGTCATCATTAACCAAGTAAAAGCTACGTCGAAGCTTCTTCAGCTCAATCAAGTTTTCTTTACAGCGTACGCTGTATGAAACTCAGCCACGGCTCATGAAACTCAGCATTGGTCCATGAAACTCAGCCATGGCCCGGTGGTGGCCTGTGTTGTTGAATCTCAAATTAAATAAATACTGAGGCTAGAGGGCTGCAATTTGTTATGCTTGATGCTTAGAGGGGTGGATGATCAACATGGAAATTTGCAGCTCTCTAGCCTCAGCAGTTTTTAAGATCTGAGGGCGAACAGAAAAAGTGCGGACGGACAGACAAACCCATCTCAATGGTTTGCTTTTACACAGAACTAAAACTAAAATGCTTCGGCTTCGACAGATGTGAATCGCATTTATGACATCGCCGTCTCATTACTTTTAACACTATTTGCATCATAAACGAAATCCCCCCAAACAATAATCCTAAAATTTATGAGCTCATGAACTCACACAGAAAATGTTACTTTGAAAAGATATATCAACATTACGTACAAGTTCAATACGGGTGTTTACAAGACATCTATCAAACGAGTCAACTTTCATTTCAACAACTATGATGAATACTTTCTTATAGACGCTGTATAATTAGAAGTCTCCGCGAAAATAACCAGGTTTCTACGCGCATGTGCACCTGTTCCTACATCTGCACCGTTAAGTGCTCAGAATATCAGTTTAAGATGGAAATTTTGTCCGCGCAATTACACACACACACACACACATACACACACACACATATATAATATATATATATATATATATATATATATAGTATATATATATATATATATATATCATATGGGGTCATTTCAAGAGGGAGTAAAAACGATGTTCAGAAGAGATTTGAGGTTTTGAAAATATAGTTTTTTTGGTCGCATACTTATATATATATATATATATATATATCTATATATTATATATATATATATATTATATATATATATATATATATATATATATATATATATATATATATATATATATACTATATATATATTCTAGATATATATCTATATATATATATATATATATATATATATATATATATTATATATATATATACGATATATATATAAATATAGATATATATATATATATATACTATATACTATATATATATATATATATATATCATATTGGGTAATTTCAAGAGGAGGAAAAACGATTGTTCGAAGAAGAGGTTTGAATATAGTTTTTTTGGTCGCATAACTTAGATATATATATATTTATATTAAGATATATATATATATATATATACTATATATATATATATATATATATATATATATATATATAAAATATATATATATATAGATATAAATATTATATATATATATATATATATATATATATATAGATATATATATATATATATATATATATATATATATAGATATATATATATGTATATATCTATATATTTCTTCTATATCTATATATATATATATCTATATATATATATATATATTTATATAGATAGATAGATATATATATATATATATATAGATATATAGATATATATATATAGATATTATATATATATCTAAGACTAGATATATATATATGTGTATATATATATATATATATATATATATTAATTATGCGGCCAAAAAAATTATATTTTCAAACCTCTTTTCTAAACATCGTTTTTCCTCTTGAAATTACCCAATATATTAGATATATATATATATATATAATATATATATATATATATATATATATATATATATATATACATATATATAGATATATATAGATATATATACTATATATATATAATATATTGGGTAATTTCAAGAGGGAGGAAAAACGATGTTCAGAAAACGAGGTTTGAAAATATAATTTTTTGGCCGCATAATTATATATATATATATATAATATATATATATATATATATATATATATATATATATATATATATATTATATATATATATATAATATATTATATATATATATATTATATATATATTACCTATATATACTACTATATATATATATATATATATATATATATATATTATATATATATATATTATATATATACATATATATATATATATATATATATACATAGACAGGGTGTCCCAAAAAATGTATACACCTTTTTTTTAATAATTGTAAACTTGTTTACAATAATTTTATTAATTCAAAAATCTAAAAATATTTACAAGTTTCATTTCATTGTTTTTCTCACTGCCTGTTCTCAAACTGACGTCCAATTTGATCCAGACACTGCTGACAACGCAAAGCAATGGTATTGCACACACCATGAAACAAATCCCGTGGTATTTGGGCACATTCATGTTCAATGGCTTCTCTCAATTCAGCGACTGTTGAAGGTTTCATAGCGCAGGACCTTGTCTTTTAGGTATCCCATAAGAATAAACCTAGTGGTGTGAGGTCTGGTGAACGGGGAAGATATTCAACGAAAACCCTTCGTTCAATCCACCTGTTTGGTAAGATCTCATCAAGGAAGGATCTAACATCACGATGGTAATGTGGGGGTGTTATTTACAATTCAGATATAGTCAACATGCAGTGAAAAAAAAATAATACTTGTAAATGTTTTTATATTTTTATTTTTGAAATAATAAAATTATAATAAACTCCAAGTTTACAATTATTTAAAATTGTATACATATTTTTTTTGGGACACCCTGTGTATATATACACACACACATATATATACATATATATATATATATATTATATATTATATATATATATATATATATATATATATATATATATATATATTATAAACATTTATATGTATATAAATAAATATAACATTTATATACATGAGTTAAAGTTATTCCTAGTAATAGAGCAGACAAATAAGAGCGCTTCAGCAACTATTTGTAAACTTCTGGCAACCTCCAATGTCACAAGAAGAACGAAACAGCAATGAACCAGAACTCTAGCAAAGTGAACAATCACCTTCCAATCGGAGAGCGTCGTTTATCGGGGAGATCGATGAAGCACCAATTCTTATCGGTCAAACCAACGCCCTTTAAATACGCCCAATGGACCTTGGGTCAAACTACAATCATGATTAATATTTAAGTCTGTTTTCTGAAATACTTGATGCAGGCTAAATATTTGTTTTTATAAGATGATAACCTAACTTGTTAAGGACACGGCACCCACTGCATTTTTTTTTCAATATACACTCAATCGCATGTTAGCACAGGTGATGTGGAACATACCAGCAATAACCCCCGTAATTCTCGCTTAGGTACCTTATAGTAAATTGAAGGTTGCGAGTCCCGCCAGGTGAAGGGAATGGGTCGAGCACGTGTAATAATATGCATCTTTTTCTCAGTAAAAACCTGAATATTGGGTTCTGTAAGGTCGATTGGGGTTTCACTTCCATCAACAGCTTTTAATAGTCGTTGTGAAGCTATTGATAATGTCTTGTTGATATAATAGGCTGATGAAGCATAATAGCTTTACTCTCATATGCTGAAAAATATACTATAGTAGATTCACATCAGCCGTGCAATTGATGTCTTGACCAGTCCTTTACGACGCTCCTGATTGGCTGTTAAGCCAGTGACAGGGCTGGAAACTCTCAGTCTCTCTCGAAATTTCATATAGGCAGGATGTTTGTTTGTATGGTGTTTTTACGTTGCATGGAACCAGTAGTTATTCAGCAACGGGACCACCGGCTTTACGTGACTTCCGAACCACGTCGAGTGTGTATAGGCAGGATGTATGTTCCACCTCTCCTGAGGGATGCTTTTGAACGAGTATCCCTCAGGAGGGGTGGAACATACATCCTGCCTATGTGAACCCTTGAGAGACTGAGAATTTCCAGCCCCGTGACTGGCTTATCAACAGCCAATCAGGAGCATCGTGAGGGACTGGGCTAGACATCAGATGCACCGGTTACGTTAAGTCATCGTTTAAGAATGAGTAAACAAAATTTTAATGCGGTAAACCAGTACTTTTCTGAAACCGGGCTAGATGAAATGTAAATCAAGCAAATTCTTGACTTTTAAGTTAACCGCATACCACATCATTATATTAAATTAGGCAGCTAAACATCTAAGACGAAGAAGGTGTTCTACTTGTAAAACTAGATTTGGAAGTCTTTTGTTAAAACAAGCAAAGCAACGTGGGCAAAAGCTCTTGTTAACAGAATGGTATAAAATGGTAGTTCCGGAAAATACTAACAACACTCAATCGGAAAAAATATAATTATGTTGCACTGAGAGTTCATATGGGTCATGAAATGTAATGTCAGGATACTGTTAATCCACATATAAGTGTGATAGATGGAATAGCTCAAGAGGAAAATATTCCAAGAGGCAAATTAGGACGAGTATGAAGTGTGTTTGTTTACAGAGCAATGCGGGTACGTATGAATGGGCTTTCGGCGTTTTAAGTCAAGGATAGGTCAAGCAAATGTCTACAGAATGAACTCTGGGTCAAGAGCTCGGCAGACGAAGCTTCAAGTGACCTGGAGGTTCTATGCAAAGTATATAGAATAACTTATTCTATATACTTTGGTTCTATGAAAACGAACTATGTTTGGGTAACAAGGCAGCGTCAGTTCAGGACTAAGAACGTCCAATAGATCAGGGCTCGGAATGTGGAATAAATGATTACTTTCCAAGGAAGAATATTCTGCGGAAAAGAAAAGACGTGACCTATGTATCATCGTTAATGGAATATTCTGCGTAGAAAACCAACTTCAGTAAAATGCAGTGAAACCTGCACATTCCAAATACTTTTGTATGCAAGAAATTGTTAAGTGTAGGCGTAATCACCTCAATAACCCACCGTGGCTCCATTGGACGCTTGAGTGAAATCGTAATGCATGAAAGAATTTAACTCAGTCGGTCCAATCATCATTCAAGTGATTCTGTGCTTTAGCCTCTCCAGTTCGGAATCACAACGCAAGTGAACAGTAACTTATTCATGTTTTGAATCACAACGAATTGCAACGCATGTGGAGAGGAACTTGTTCATGTTTTTGAATCGCATCGCATGTGGAGAGTAACTTATTATTCATGTTTTGAATCACAATGCATTTGGAGAGTAACTTGGTCATTTTTTGAATCACAATGTATGTGGAGAAAAAACTTATTCACGTTTTGAATCACAATGTATGTGGAGAGTAATTTATTCACGTTTTGAATCACAACGTATGTGATGAGTAACTTATTCATGTTTGAATCACAACACATGAGGAGAGTAAATTATTCATGGTTTGAATCACAACGCATGGGGAGATTATCTTATTCATGTTTTGAATCACAACGCATGAAGAGAGTAACTTATTCATGTTTGAATCATAATGCATGATTAGAGTAACTTATTCATGTTTGAATCATAACTTATTCATGGTTTGAATCATAATACATGAGGAGAGTAACTTTGAATCATAACTTATTCATGATTTGAATCACAACGCATGTGGAGAGTAATTTGTTCATGTTTTAAATGGACAAAAAGTAACGAAAATTATTGATTTATTACTTCATTTCCCCACAGATGAAAAAATTGGATGTTTAGGACACGATGATGAAGAACAAAAGGTGATTGTTGCTGAAATAGATTGTTGTATCAGAAGACAGATACAGAGTTAAGTGAAATAGTACTAATTAATCGAGTGAATCCAAGGGCTAAGTGGATCAAGCCGAGTGTGGTAAAAGTAAGGGATGGGAAAAGGAGAGTTAACGTTTCGGGAGAAATCAGAATCTGCATGCGCACGAGCCTAAGAAAGCGTAAGGGTGGTTGCGCCGTATGACTTTAATGTAATGGTAAGAAAAAAACAGTATAATATTCAGCTTGGAATTCCTGGAATGCATGAAAACAAGGAGGGTTTTATGAAATATCTTGAACAGGCAGGAATATTAAAAATAACTAGTTTCCACAGAAACATGCTCATAAGTATATTTCAAGAGCGGAAAGGGTGCCAAAAACAGTTATTTATATGGTTTAGTATAAAAGGAGATGGAAGAGAAAGTTGACAGGTATAAAAGTGACTGGAATTTTCAGTTTTGGAGGGAGAATTCAAAAGGTAGCTATAAATGCAATTAAGATTGATTAAGTTCCATAAGAAAGAAGTAGGGATAACATATAAAGAGAGTATGAATGAGGTACGGGCTCTAATTTGCAGTCAAGCTGAATGGAAGAAGTGAGGACAATGCAAAGGTAATGAACGGGGTTCAACACACTGCAAATGAGTCTTCTGCAAACGTATAGGAAGTAGCTGATCTTTCAGTTCATATATATATATATATATATATATATATATATATATATATATATAATATATATATTACGTTAATTTCTATATATATGCAACACTATTTGGACTTGCCACATCCAATTAAGAATTAGGGCGTGGTCATACCCTGAGGCGCACAATATCAATGCCAAGTTCTACAGAAGCCACGAATCCCATAATTCTTGAAATAATCCCTGACTTCAGAAACAAACAAAAAAATAGTATAAAAGTAGAAAAGTTCAAGGCTATAATGATCTTGCACTCCCATGACCCGGCTAAAGATGTTTATAGCCTCAAATAACGCCTGCATTCCAGTACTGTAGAACGAACAAGTTCAGAGAGAAGTCAGCTTTAGTTATATCATTTCTTCAAATTATCGACATGCCACGGCTATCAGTAGTGCAGACTACAAGCACCGAGAATTAGGCCCACCCACATTCCTGTACGTCTTTCTTCTTTTCCAAGCCAGTTGCGTTTCACATGCACATCCGCAACACAGTTCTCCAGCATATCTGCAGTCTAGAAAATCTTAGCCTTAAGCCACAGAGGAAAATCAATATGCTAAGTGTCGCCACCAGAATGACTAGGGAGCATAATGAAAGCGCAACAGACAACCACTGAGAAACACTGTCTTGTCTTTCACTGCTTTTGTTTGTTTGTTTGTTGGTATAGTGTTTTTTACGTTGCATGGAACAAGTGGTTATTCAGCAACGGGACCAACGGCTTTACGTGACTTCCGAACGACGTCGAGAGAGAATTCTGTCACCAGAAAAACACATCTCTCACGCCTCAATGGAATGCCCGAGAATCGAACTCGCGTCCACCGAGGTGGCAGGCCAAGACCATACCGATCACGCCACCACTGAGGCGCTGTCTTTCACTGCTTTGCGTCTAACTTTGGCTTCTTAGTTTCTCTCTCTCTCTACTGTTTAAATGCTTAAATATATTCTTTTTGCCCCGTTCAAGAACTACTTTTCCGTATAATAACAGACCGGATACAAGGCTCAGTATTGGATCTACGAGGCAAATTAGAGGCAGAGTATTTCCCGGGTAGCAACGTGTGGGCATTTTTATGGACAAAAGTATTTATTTTAATAAGTTGGATGGTCGGCATCGTCTGTACGAGTTCTTTGCACGTACTGAGCTGGTGTTGGTGCGTGAATGTGGTTAGTACCTTATCATTCCTGATATCCGAGATTTCTTCAGTCTGATTTTTTCAGGTTAACTGAAAATTTTTGAGGATGCAACAAGGTTTAAAGTTCTAGCTAAGAACATTTTACATTATTAAGCAAACGTACACTGTAGTGATTTTTACACAATAGTGATAGTTTTTTCGAAATCTGCACGGCAAATATATAAGATCATTTGGTATCACTACCAAGAAACTAAAAAAGTTTTGTGATTTTGTGAACGATCCAACCAAAAAGACGAACGGGTACATTTGGAGTTATATCCTTTCACTAACAAAGGAATAGGTACTCCCGTCCCTTCTTAAAGATTTTCAGTCACTATCACAGCCGTCTCTGCTGTCACAAATTCCCTGCTGAAGTCACCACTTAGCAAGCAGGAATTCTCCACCTGCACGTTACCTTCTGCTCCAGAGATGTTAACCGCACCAAATGGTTGTGCATCATCAAAATGACAAAAGACGATGACATTGAACAGAAGACGCGAAAGTGACCTTCCAGTGGTACCAGACAACAATAACAACAGGGAGGAAATGTTTATACAAACATGAGCGGTCAAATTTCAATAACAAAGACATTAATATTTAAACTGATGAAGATGAGTGAGAGAGATTCTCAGGTATCTTCAACTACTCACCCATCTACCATGCCTATTAGCATATAAGAGAGAGAGAGAGAGAGAGAGAGAGAGAGAGAGAGAGAGAGAGAGAGAGAGAGAGAGAGAGAGAGAGACGCGGATGACTGTACTTAAGGTTCGTTAACCTGTCCCTTTAGATAGATGGTCAGAATGTGTGCTTTGGTTACATCCTAAATTTCCATTGCATGTTTCAATGCAAACTCGTCCTCTTGTCATTTCTCCTCTAAATGCAATGAAAATATAGTGAAGCACTGGAGCAGTTTCTTTTCCTTTTCGCAATCAAAATAGACTTGCCTGTTTTACTGGAGTTGGCAGCATGCCTGTCATTATTGACATTTAGAGCAAAGTTTGCTGAAAACTTTTAAAAACTTCGACTAAAAATTAATCAAAGGTGATAAGTTTACATTCTTATTTACATGCACACACACATTATTCATTATTTTCCATGAATTCTGTCCAATTTGTTTGTCTGCTAACATGAGTGAAAGTAGGATAAGCGTCTGTCTACCTGTTCAGATAGAAAGATTAACTCTTAGCCAGCGAGGGTAGGGAATTTAGGACTAACTTTTATCAGTTACTTAGTGACGGTGGCTCTTACTGACTTTAATGGTCAGAAGGACAGGCTATCTGTTTACCACTGTCCAAAGAACACGTAGGTAAAAGCCTGTGGTACAAACTTCTGGTGGCATAGGCTATCGTTGCTTTCACTTTTTTACTTTCTAACCTCTCCCGGGCCACTGTGTAAATATATGGGAGACACACATCGGTGACACTGGAATTAACGCCATCAGCTTTAGCAGACACTACTAGTTCCTGTAGAGTCTTGCCCTACACCCAGTCCAGTCATCTCACACAGACACCTGTCCACTTCGATCGTGAGAAGAATTTGAAACAAGAAACTGCGCAAATGTCAACATTAATTGATCCACAAGTTGCCAAACATTAAAAGTCACTGTCTTGATTTATGTTACGTCATCTTACATGAGACATATGGGCCGATGTTATCTAGTTAGATGATCGCTGGCAATCCCTGAACAGAGGTCACGTGCTTTTACTCACAGACAGAGGCTATCTTTGTGCCCCGTCCCTTCCCTTGTTTATTCATAACATTCTTCCCGATGAAAGTTATTTTTGTGACTCGAGAATCCTTCTTCTACAGGGAAAATGTTTGATGAGATACTGAAGTAAGGGTAAATGGTCCGTCCGCACTTCTGAAACTTTTGAAGAGAAAGGAATAGTGAGAGATAAAGGGTCACATACCTAACGTGTTATACGTTTACTGTTCTCTGTAAATGAGTATCTTTTTCTACGTCCAACCTCTTACTTTACATCTTTATCCAAATGTATTGAGTGAGATATGCAGGCTGAATTTTAAGCCTCCAATTCTGTGACAAGGCTGGTAAGCTTCTTATTATTCTCCTCAATCCCTGGAGTGGGTGGTTTGTCACATTATACATTCAGCATTAAGACATTTCCCCTAACGAGGAGTTGCTCCAGAGAAAAAGGACACAATGGACACTACCACATTCTTATAACTACTGAAATATGGATGAACCCCCCTTTGCATAAAACTTCCACAACAACAGCCACTTCATGCACTTACACAGAAGATTCAACAGCAGCTTATCAAACGCCATAAACGCACCCATCTCCTGAGTGTCAACCCTTCCGGTGTGTACCTTCGTTTTTCTTGGATGCAGAGGTCCTTTCACACCATCTATTTGATGCTGCCTACGCAACTCCTCACCACCTCCCTTCTAAATCATACAGCATTCACTTCACCAAGTTACCGATATCTATTCTTTCTACATAATGAAACTATGTATCTACACTCACTCTGATCTTTCTATTTTTGCAAACACAGTATCTTATGAGCTTTAACTTTTTCCCTTGATTTACTCTCAACATCCACACTCCCTTTCAATATTGGAGAGTTAGCTCAGTAAGGCTTCATGCACGCTCAATTTTTCCAGATTGCTTTGCTAGTTTCTACAGTTTCTCTTCACTAATGGCAGTCAGCACTGTGTCATCTGCAGGTGTCTGCCATTCTAGACCCGTTTTCATGTCGCAAACAGCTTTTCACCTACACCTGCTTCCCTTGCTCTAACTTTTCATGTGTATACATGATGCACTTGTGTTTCAGACCCAATTCTGTGCCAAACCAGTCACTATCCTGTAAAACATATTCGAACACATGGTTCATTCATCAGAATGTTTTAAAGGTGGTAAGTAACTTGGAGAGAGCAGAAGACGATAGGCTAGGCGAGGGAAATGGAAGTAGACATCTTAAAAAGGAGTAAAAAAATTACAAGAGAGAGAGAGAGAGAGAGAGAGAGAGAGAGAGAGATGAATGGCGGCTCATGTGGGTGGGTTAGGGCTTTTCTGATGAATCATGTATTATGGGTGTACAAATCGACTGCGTTGTAAGTTCTTTTCTGGAAAACATCGTTCTATGTATAATAAAATATAATAAAATATATATATATATATATATATATATATATATATATATATATAAAATATTATATATATATAGATATATATATATATATATATATATATATATATATATATATATATATATAATGTTACTTTTGTTATCCAGTACACCATTTGCCGACAGACATTCTTACTTTTAAAATATTCACTTTTTAATAGTTTCTATGCGAGTTGTCACCCTAACTAGCAGTAAATCTTGCTCTTAAGCTTTGAAAAAAAACCGCCTCTCTCATTGTTTGTGCGATTATGATAATACCAGTCACGTTATCACTATGGTCCACTAGTTTTACAATTTAATCTGACTGACCTCAAAGGACTTATTGAATTATTCATTCTCTCTCTCTCTCTCTCTGTCAATCATAACATGAAAACTGTTTCAACTAATTCATTGTTTGTTTGTTTGTATGGTGTTTTAACGTTGCATGGAACCAGCGGTTATTCAGCAACGGGACCAACGCCTTCAAGTGACTTCCGAACCACGTCGAGAGTGAACTTCTATCACCAGAAATACACATCTTTCACACCTCAATAATTCATTATGCTAAAGGAAGTATTTTTCTATTCGTAAAAATAAAGAGAGCTACGATTCAGGAAGCCAGGAAGAGATGGTTAGCATGTGAAAATAAAACCGCCCCAGTGTCTTCCCTTTTTCTCCCTCCTTTTTTTACTCAAAGTTGCGTAACGGGTTTTTTTTTTATTATTATTACAGCTGAACCACAAACCCCACTGCTACCCAGTGAAGGCCGTCACCCCTTTAAACACTAAATGTACCCTTCGTAATCCTCGTGAAGGTTAACAATGTCAGATATGGAAGCTTGTGCACCAACGTGAGATGTCGTCGTCTTGTTGTCTAGACTTGTTCTTGGAATTATTCGTGGTAGTCGTAGCAGTTGTTTTTGTTGTTGTTCTTCTTCTTGTCTTTGCAGTGATGGGGGGCTGGCGAGCATCTAAGCTCAAGGACTGCTCTTGCCCCCTAAGCGAGTTTTTGCCGGGCTGCTTTGAGATCATAATATCCCGCGGGCGTCCTCCGCCTTCTTCCCACAACGCCAGCCAGGCTTCCGAGCTGCTGAGCGCGCAGGCGCGCGCACACAGGAAGGAAATTCTCACACTGAAGTCTGTCATTCAGCTGTCCTCATTCTCCGAACTGAGGTGCCCATTTAGTCTGTTTTTTTTGTCTTATTTTTTATTTCTTCCTAGATCCCTTCTGTGTAATATCAACTAACCATATGAATCAATACATAATAATTTTCCAGTGTCCCTGGCTAAGAACTTGCGCTCTCAACCATTTAAAATACAAAATACACTTGATTCCCAACGTCTCATTAAAATAAAATCAACGCTCCCGTTATTAAAACTTAAAATACAAATTTATTATGGAAACGCTTTCCTCTGAACAGTGAACATTGCATATAAGCATCACCTGCAAATGACACTAAAACTGAGCGGAAGACGTACCTCGTGAATCACAATTATTGTTATGAAAGAAGTTTGTGCGCACTTTGGAGCATTATGAAGCCATATAATAGCTGTATTCAGTTAATAAAGCAGCAAACAGGTGTGCCACACCAACTCACACACGCACACAATTTACACACACACACACACACACACATATATATATATATATATATATACATATATATATATATATATATATATATCTATATATATATAATTACACACACACACACACACACACACATATATATATATATATATATATATATATATATATATATATATATATATATATATATATATTTGTGTCTGTGTAAAAGTAAATAAATTCGTTTGTTAAAACAGGATACGGCTCAAGTATAAAAGGCCATTAAAATCACTCTGTTTTAAAAGCCTTTAAAAGCGTTTCAATGGACCTTTTATACTCGCGATATCTACTATATATATATATATATATATAATATATTATATATATATATATATATATATCTAAAAAGATATAATATATATATAAGGAATGACAATGGAGCAAAGAGCAAAGTCTGGTTCTAATACTGTTTATCCATCATCATCATTAATTTATATATTTCAAAGGCTAGGGGTAACCAAAGTCTTAACGGACCCCATCAGTGGTCTGAAGGATGCAAGTGGCCCCGCCCCACACCCACAAAAATAAAGCCCGTGTACAATGGCTTTTTCAATATACGTATATACATATACCATACATACATACATACATACATATATATATATATATAAGATATATATATATATATATATATATATAGTGTAGGGCTATACACACAAGCTGCATACAGACCCACACAGATACGAATAAACACATCACACATACAAATATATATATATATATATATATATATATATATATATTATATATATATGGTGTGTGTGTGTGTGTGTGTGTGTGTGTGTGTGTGTGTACGTTTGTGTGCTTCTATGTAGCATATGTGTAGACACATACACACTCATTTATAATCGCCGTTTTCCCTTTAGGTGAAGAGTGACCCAAGGTGTTACCCGTCCGATTTCAGTAAACATTTTGAGGGAAATTTTACTGGTTCTATGACCTCATCCAACCAGATGTACTTCGTCGTGTCAACAAAGTCACATTGGGGAGGACAAAAGGAATGTGCCTAAATCATTCATCTTATCCCGGGGTTCGAACCTGAGATATTTCGCAGGTGAAGAGAGTATTAAGTCAACGTTATCGGTATACAAATACATATTTATACATATCAAATACTGTTTTCATGCATATATCTAATGTAGTAGACCTAACATTGTCATGCAATGCCATGCGCTGACAAAAAGATCGATCCCTTTGAACCTTCAGCCTAAAATGGAGGTAATCCAGATCGTGGATCTGTTTCCACATCCCTCCAAACATCTCGAGCAGTTGCCGGGTAATTTATATCCTTACTGATCATAATATGACATACAAACAATAATGTTTATGTCCAATATCCGCCAAAGAACTGAAATCCGGACGTTTCTGTCATGTGCTAGCCGTCAGAGATTGCGACGAAATTAAAAAAAAAAAAAAAAAAAAAAAAAAAAAAAAAAAAGGCTGCCTAGGCCTTGAATAAAAAGTCAGTCTTTGATCTTGATCTTTATAACAAAACAAAAAAAAGATTCAAGAGCAATAATTAAATGTATCAGTACATCGTATATCATCACTGAAATCAAATTTATAGTAATAGTCGGTCGAAAACTTGCTTGTATAGGCCTAACTACACCTGGAGGGAGAAGAGTTTACCGCTACTACTAGACCAACGTTGCATATTCCATCCTTCTCCTTCCAGGCTTTCACCACCACTACTAAAGCTACTACTAGTCTACTACTACTTCCGCTATTGATATGAGATACCTTCTTTACGGTCTTTTTTTTTTCTTTTTTTTTTACTACTCACCACCGGAGCCGTCGGGTACTTGACTGACTTTCAGAATCTTGCTTTGAGGTCATATTGAAGCTTCACGGTCATCGCCAAGCAGAGCTTGCTTTCTTCTTGTTCTTCTTCTTCCTTAGCGTAAGGAGCCTGCGGACAGAAGCAAAACAAATCAAAATGCACGAAGCCACTGCTACTTAATTCATTTGTATATACTACTGAGTAGTAGTTTGTGTGTGTGTTTATACTAATGTATAATTAAATAAATAATATATATTTATATAATATATATATATTAAATATATATGTATAAATATATATATATATATATATATATATATATATATATATATATTATATAATGTATAATATATAATATAATTAATTATTATATATTATATATATATATATAAATTATAAATATTATATATAAATTATAATATATATATATATATATATATATATATATATATATATATATACTATATACATATTTTATAATATATATATACTATATATATACTTTTATATATATATTATATATATTATATATTATATATATTTATATATTATATATATATAAATATATATATATATATATACTTTTATATAATAATATATATATATATATATATACTTTAATATTATAATATATATATATATATAAAGTATATATATATAGTATATATATATACATATATATATTATAAATAAAGTTATATATATATAATTATATATATATATAAATAAAGTATTACATTATATATATATATATATATGTAAATATATATATATAATATGTATATATATATATTGTAATTATATAGTATATATATGGTATATATATATTATATATATAATATATATATAGCTGGACGGACGAGAAGCGGTACTTTCAACGTGGTATGGCCGTTGACACAAGGGAATACATCAATGAGGAGAAAGAGAGCCTACAATTTATAATGATCCTAAATTGAATTTTTATGCTAAATTTCCTTTTTTATTTGATAATACTTTTAGGAAAAACTTTTCGCAACGCATCCAAAATAAATCTGGAGCCACTGAGGTTCACTTGATACCTCTAATTCCTCTTACCATTGGGACATTATTCAAGTACAAGATCGTTTATGCCCTTACATGTCCTACTGGTGTGTCCTCCTGGTGTGTGTATACGTGTCCTAAATGTAATATACGAACTTATATATGATGCACCAGGAGAATTCTGAAGATACGCATAGACTAATCGTAGAGCCAGCTATAGGGCAGACAGCAATATTACAAACCCAGAGGTTTCTAATATTAGCAATCATTCAAGGATGTGTAAAAAGCTTCTATTGAAAATATGGACTTGTCAGTTTTAAGGCAAGCTTCCAACAGCCATGAATTGAACAATTTTAGAATCGTTAATGATCAAACAGCTCATCCCTTTGTTTTCTCTTCAGTCTGAATATTGTGAAACTTTAATTTTTAAATTTACAGACTTTTTGTAATTTATATTATTTTGCACAGCCCTCGAAAATGTAATGAAGATATTACGAAACATCGGGAATAAGTTGACCATTTTTAGCAGTCTTAATGTCCTCCTCCTCATTGATTACATGTAATTATATGCATATATTTGTAAATATAAAGATGTATATATAAATTCATATACATACATATATACACATACATACAATATCCATATAAACAGGTATACAATATAGTGTATGTGTACTTAAGAATGATAAATAGACGTCTTTTACACCAGACCTTAAAAGGGGAAGAAGCAGACATCTAACTGCATGTAGTACTAGGAATCACAGGGTGTGGTCCCAATGCACATCTCATTAAGCAAACACTGCTGGGAGTGGGAGGTTGGCACTATAGTTAGGGATGTAATGGTCTACACTATGATTCCATGCAAATGCAGCCATGTGCATGGTTCATCACTGAGCATGCATGTCTCAGCTAATGAGGATAAGAGTTGAAGGGTACGCACACAAACTTAATTTATTTGCTACAAATAAGTGACGTTACTGAAAAATTACTAATAATCAGTATTGACAGTAGTCACAAAATCTATTTATATAAGCCCATCACACTGCAGTCAAAAAATCTATAAAGACATCCTTACCTAACCTAATAATGGCCCAATTCAAACCCTATGCTAGCCTACATGCGCCTACGCAAGGCTATAGGTACCTCAGTTTAAAATGCAGTTTCCTCATTAAAATATGTCACAGGTAAAAATGTCAGATTGTGACCCCCAAGGGATTTTAACCCGGTACCTATTCCCCCTTTACGGTGTATTTAGTACAAGCAATAGTTAAGTTTTACTTCAGTTGCGAGGCCTAACCTTTCCTATAATTCCAGGTCCTGACCTCACCAGATCTCACCTACTTAACCTAAGTTTAACTTAGGGCGACATGCCCTGGCCTTACAGGGCTGGCCTAGCACCCAGCCCCGGGAACCCAACCCCATCCCCCCCCCCCCCCCCACTCAAAAAAAACAAAAACAAAAATAATGGTTACCTGTCCCAGACGGCAACTGACGGGAATCAAGTCGTCCAACTCAAGTTTTACCCAAGCATGACTGTAAAAACAAGAACAAAAGCCTGCATATAAATGACTTTTTTTTTTCTTTTAGGCAAATTATTTTTTTTCCCCGTGGCTGTAATACCGGCCACCGTTTATACTATGTAGTGTGAATCATATACTACATAATAATTGACATTAAAGGATAAAACTTACCAAGCTATATAGCTTCCCCACTGAAAAACCAGCATAAGCCATAAATAAACCTTCGTGGTGTACCTAGTAGCCTCCTCCACTCGAAACCTGAAACATGGAACCCCCATTAGCCTACTGTTTCCGAACAGCCCGGGAAAACTATCGTAAATCTTTGGATAGGCTATAGCCTAACACTTCAATCACAGAACCTTCTCCAGTAAGCCAGGAAAAATATGTGAATATTCACTTTATTTCCATACATAAAAAGTTGTCGCCTGCTTCTCACCAATTCCTATACAAAGTAAATGAACATCTGCCATTAGTATGGGCCTCCTATACTCCGTTTTTTTCCATCTGTCCATCCGCCTGTGGTGCTTTTGTATGGTAACACTGCGTCCCGGGCTTGAAATAGTTATGCTGTGTAAGTTTTAGGTAAATAAAGGATATCTGGGTGTACATTTGCAACTGAAAAGTGTTTTAATAATTTACTGTATGCGAATTACACCGTTAATATTCGAAATAGGTTATTGTTATTATTGTTGAATGTACGCTGTCTTTTCGGGGTGGCGAATGGAACAGCCACGCAAATTCCATCAAACAGATGCTAAACCAAGTTACGTCATATCGTATCTGGCTGAAACGCACTTTATAAAAATTAACAGTACATACTGATATACTTACGTATAATGAAGTAATACGTAGCTTAGTAGCAGAGTAGGTGTGGTCCAATAAGTTGACATCTTGCCGTAGTGAACAGCGACAGAAGCAATTTTCCCGCCACTGCGTCTGGCTATTCCATTCGCCACCCCGAAAAGGGAGCTTGCATTCAACAATAATAACAATAACCTATTTCGAATATTAACGGTGTAATTCGCATACAGTAATTTATTAAAACACTTTTCAGATGCAAATGTATACCCAGATATCCTTTTATTTACCTAAAACTTACACAACGTAACTATTTAAAGCCCGGGACGCAGTGTTACCATACAAAAGCACCAAAGGAAGATGGACAGATGGAAAAAACCGAGTATAGAGTCCTAAGCCTAGTGCTAGACACGAGTTCGTAATCCACTTCAGGACAGAATTCCCCCTCATATAATAATACATCCAATTAAAGCATTGTTTGTCATTAACGAAACTTACCTAGTACCGCCACTATAATTCCCAATCCAGTAAGAGTTCAATGGCAAACCTCCTAAAACAAGTATCACCTACAGCAGGAAGAGGAGCTAAGTTCCATCCAACGTCCTCCATAGTTATTCAACTTCAAAAAGACCTCCGCCGTCTGACCCCGCCCAAACCCAACTCTTCTTCCCAGATAGTCCTCCAACAAAACTAGTCCCTACCGAACATATGTACATCTGCTTTTTAAATAATGTGTAAAAATAATAACCAACCAGTACTAGTATCGTACTCCTTATAACAAGAAATTACGTTAAAAAGAACCAAAACTAACTGACTAAAGAAAATATAGTCTAAAAGGCAAAATTTGGAATTACTCCTGCATCAAACTCCATCCTTTTATGCTTTCTTGAGCTGAAAGGATAAATGTATACGCTTTTCTCTTTCCCTGCTTCTCATGAGTCCTTAGGAATGAGGTTGCAATGCGTGTTGCGTTTTCCATGCCCTTGGCTAGCGCTGGATGAATTGGTAGGCAGTAGGACAGAACGCTAACCATAGGCCTAGCAAACGTGAGCAAAGAGCCGTATTACCCAGCCAGGGCTACTTTGCCCTATCCTTAGCTCATGTGGATAATAACGTCATGCATCAGAGAAAGCCTATCACAGCTTACAGTGTATAGATAGCAGATATGTACAATGAATCACGTAAAAGACTACAATTTAAACATTTTTTTAATGAATACGATTACACTTACCGATTTACACAAACACGCGTATTTTATATATATATAGTTTGTGTTCGTGTGTGGATTGAGAGAAAATCTTTACTTTTTTTGCAGCGGGGTGGGGGTCAGTTTTATAATGCTTCGTCGAGGACTGTGCCCTAACACTTTTGTGACTGAAGTTGGGATCTTTTGTTAAAGCAAGAATTTTTTGTGATCTTAAGAAAAGAAAAGTGGCTTCGCAGAAGCACTCTTTAACCAGGAGATTGGTTATACACGGTACCCATAATCCTAATACCATTATATTAATGATTATCATCTTGATTCTATTGGTCTAACGATCTTTGGACATATGCGACGTTGGTTCATGTCAGTTCTTTGATGAACAGTAAATGCCACTGGAACATTTTTTTCATGGCCAAGCGGATGGCGCCATAATCCTGTTAATCAGGACCACGACATGGTTCATTGCAAGGAAAAGCTGTCTCACTAGGCCTAGGGAAGCCCTTTACCGTATTAGACACAAGAACATGCAGGGCAAGCAACAACTTCAGTTTTTTTTTTTTTTTTTTTTTTTTTTACTTTTGATTATTGCAATAGGAAATCCTTTTAAAAAAAAAAAAAAAAAAATTTTGGAAAATCCTTTAAATTTTTATTTTTCATATTAAATTGATTCGAAATCTGATTTCTCTTGCCCCAGTGCATGGTGTCTTGCTCTCTGCAGACACTCACTCAATTTCTCTCGAATGACCACAGAATGTCTGGTCCCTCGCCACTCACTCTACAAGCGTAGTTCCGGTCATATGTACTTATGTTACAGATAAGTAAGTGCAGGGCCTATGAACATTTTCGAATGTTCATAAAAAAAAAGGGCCGTTATTCCCTTAACTGATACCACTGTTTGTTGATTTTAGTTTTTCCAACAGCAGTTTCTCATTTTTTTTTCTGTTGCGTAAAAATGATTAGGGTCCGTCTATAGGTTGTCTATTGGCCGTTTTGTAATATGTGACTGGAGCTTTTTTTAGTGGATTATTTCCATATTATGTGTGTCTGTATATTTGAAAAGATCTGTTGCTAGTTCCAGCAATCAAACGGCAGGCTGACGTAAGTGGCTATAGTGGCATTTGTATCTGACAGTTAAAGAGTTAAAAGGCTATGGAACTATCATCCTCATGAGGACGAAATAATTTGTCATGTAATTTAACCTCATAGGCGTCAGTCACAACTACGTTTCATCCTTCACTAAGCGTAATCTATTAAGCTTTAAGTGACAACTTAATGTGTTTTAATTTAGTTGCCTCGCCGTCTATTCTCATATTCGATACTATCTTATTTCTGGTCCCAACAACTATTATTTTCTGGCCTAATACCTAGTCTCTAACAAGTTGAGGCTTCTTGCGTCTGTCCATCCATTTAAATCCTACATGTTATCTTACGCATCACTGAACTTATCCCTAAGTTAGCTTTCAAATCCAGCGAGTCAAGTTTAGCAGCCCGCATAAAACAAACGTCTCCATTTTTACCGAGCGCTTTCATATTATGATTTTTGTTATTTTCTTTCCCGTATCTCCTAATTCCCTATCTCTTCTAACCTAATACCATGCAAGTGTTCATTGCATAGTTCTTTTATTTATGTGTCAGTAATATCCTTGCGATTTTCGCAGTTAATTTTTTGCTTTATCTTTTACCCCTTTTCTTCTCTTAACGGATTATGTTGCGTAACAATATTTTCTTGTATAAATTCCATTCTCAGTCTCTGCAATTATTCCTCAATATGCCGAGCATAATTACGGGTTATACATTCCTCGTAGAACACTCCGTGATTACCGCAAACCTGCCAGTCATTCAGCCATAAAGAAACTACGTTGTTGGAGCCGAGTTATGATCCCTCTTTCCTCCTCTCCCCGCTATTCGTAACTTGTTTCAAGGAAACTGTAAAACTAAGCAAAAAGAATAAGGCATGGTCTCAAATTTCATCTCGCGAGTGGGCATGAAGTCCTTTTTATGGCGGTCAGTTAGAGAGTGAAAACGTCTCGGGTTTCGTTCACTAGGGACTTTCATTTTCAATAGATGTCTGAGGGCAAGACAAGTCTAAAAAACCAAATATTGCGCGTTGCGGAAATGGCAGAGTGGTTTCTGTCTTACAATTATACGAGAGTTTTATGAACTTATTTATAACAGACGGCCAGTTACAATTGTTTTTTCAGTCTCTTTCCATGAACTAGGAAGTTACGCATCTACTCGGAATACCAGTTTCTGTCATGCTCCATCGACCTTTAAAAGTTCCGTTGGAAAGACCTTGAAAAAAAAGTCCTTTGCCTTTTTTTTTAATTCCTCACTCTTTCAGGCAGATCGCTCTTCTCCATATGGTTGATAATTCCGCTGCCATATAAAAACCACTCGTTTGGAAGGTTGATAGACCAAGAATTGGCCAAAGAGAACTAAATACTCGGTCAGTTCATAACTACGATTTAGACTCGACACATATAAAAATAAGACTCACCCTGAATCTGCTAGTAGCCCATCCCGGCTCCCTCCCGCCAGCCAACCGCACCTCCTCTCCTATAGCGCTGAAAGGATTACATGTTGTACCGCAATGCTATTACTGCTGGCTCTAGTTTTTTTCTCTCTCTTGTTTCTACTTCCGCCTTCCTTGTGATTAGATTCTAAGCTTCCTGTTCCCCTTCCCGTTGGCCAGGTCTCTCTGGAGAGTTAGAAAAGCATGGTGAAATAGAATGTGATAGAAATGTTATTTGTTCAATTGTTTTCACTATGGCAATTCTTCGTTGGAAAATCATTCTCCGAGTGGTAAGGAGAGGTATAGATTGATTTTATTCTTATGCAAGTTGAAAATCTAAGCAGTATTTTACAGAAACGTACTCTACGCGGCTTCTGGTATTTAGAACAAATATAAGACAGTAAAGCAACAAAAAAATGTACAGTATCACAGAAGGTTTCAAACGCCGCGTTGCCGTGCAACGTAAGGCAGTTTAACAACGGTTGCAACTTGCACGCGGTGTACTACTGAAGTTCACTTGCAGGTTTGGTGGTGATTCCATAGCTTTTTTTGAGTAAGAGAGTAAGTGTATGCCAAATCTCACCAAAGTTAATAAGAGAGAAAAAAAACGCTAGACTCAACAACATGTGACAAAACCACAGACTTCCGGGCTTAAATTACGGCAGTACCGTACCGACATAAAAGTATAGGCGACAGAGAAAGCCGATGTGATGTAGGCGTCACTGAGGCATAATCAACTCAGCAGGTCGTCCCATAGATAAAAGGTAGGTTCAGTCATGTGTGACTAGTGTTACAAGGAACAAACATTCAAGAGTTATATGCAAGTTTCAAGTTACGTTTACAGCCAACTTGGCCGGTCCCGTCTATTCAGGTCACAGTCATTAGCAAATTCCAAAGCATACAGCATTTTCTGGACCTTAGTAAATATTTTTGGTAAAATTGCGTCAGCCGTTTGTTTGGGAGGCTGAGGGCGTTTGTTGCCATTCTGAGTTAAGACCGTTCTGGCTACATAACAGTAATCCAAACAAGTTCTTGCTGTAACATGATAGCGTATATAAAATCACCCAGTATAACTTCCTTGACTTTAATGAATCCACTATAGAAAAAAAATTCATTCCCGTGTTGGTATGAGATAACGTAAAAACAAACTCCTCGCCAGCAGATGCAGGACAGTTCAAGGATATGTAGTTGCCCAAATACATACGACCAAGGTCATTTCGAAGACTGGTTCTGTGTTACATTAGCAAAAAGGAACTTGAACAACGGACGCATATTCTCTGCCAAGGACGCTTACAATAAGGACGCTTCTCTAACCACAACCGTGACAACCACTCCGAGCCTCCTACCATTGAGGAGTTTGTCTTTAATATATGTCGTGTTCTTACGAAGAGATTTAGTTAAAACTTTTCTTTGCACTGCCTGTTTATCTTCAACATTTCTCTAGGACAAGAGGAGGATTAATCATCTCTAGTTACCAAAAATGTTATGGCAATTAGAGTCTAGTGCTGTAACCAGGAAGTAACTGTAGCTTTGGCCACGGCAGCCCATAGATGTGGATTCACGCGACCATAAAACACGCGCAAGATTTGGATGTCGTTGTTTATTTTCCGATGTACTTTTTTCTTACTATAGATATATATATATATATATATATATATATATATATATATATATATATATATTATATGTTTGTATGTGTTTGCGCGCGCGTGTGTGTGTGTGTGTGTGTGTGTGTGGCATGGTTGGGGAGCGATTTCGTCCCCTCGGTGTATTTACAATACAATTTCCCTCTTTGATTACAGTTTCTCGGACTGGCGTCTCAAAAGCAAAGGTCTCTGACGTAATGATAAATGAAAAGGAGGGGGAAAAGGACGAAATGAAAGACGGAGAAAAAGAAAAACTTCACACAAGCGATCCAAGGTTTCAAATGATTAGTGAATAACGAGTTAGAATTATAATGCAAATAGAGAGGAATATCATCTGTTGCGTGATCAATCACTGTATATTGACACTGATAATGTTCAATATAATCCTGGTGAAATGGACGTCCATCGTCTAATACACGTCTAGAAGCATTCTGTTCAGCTGTTTAATTCCTATCAGTTAATTCAACTGAATAGATGTACCACCTAGAAATTATCTTTTAAGTATTCTCTTCCGTTGAAACAAAAAAGGTCTTTGGTGTTGTGAACGAAACATAAACAGTTATGCATTATGCAAGCGATTGATGTTGATGCGCCTGTTAACCAATTAGACTGGCTGAATCAACAAAAGGCTATTTAGAACGACTGCGTGCATACAAAATTCGAAAAAAAGATCATTGTTTTTGTTATTTTTTTACAGTATGCACACCACTGAAAATATTGCATAATCTTAGAGTTAGGGTGATAATTTTTTGTAAGCTACATTGACCACGGCCAGAGAGAGAGAGAGAGAGAGAGAGAGAGAGAGAGAGAGAGAGAGAGAGAGAGAGAGAGAGAGAGAGTGCGTCTCCATATACTACACACAAGCGCCAGAAGAACAAGACATTAAAGAAAAAAAATCAAGTAAAACCAAAATTAGATAGTCCTATACTCCCTGTCACTAGACAGCTTGTGGTGAGCCTCTTTTGTATGCTAATGTTACTTCCTTACGTATCCACATATCTCTTTCACTGTGTTCGTTGAGCTAGTTTCATTGAAAAATGAAATTGCGTTGGATATTAGCATTGGCATAAAAATGTAAACCAATTGCTGTTCATACTCACTTGTGTAAAACCAGAAGAATTGGGTTACAACTTTCTGTGAGATTATTTTACCCACAGAAGGCTTATTTGGAACAACCCTAATGAGGGCAAGAATTTCTCGTCTGAAGTTCGTTATACGGTCAAAGTTCATGATTTATTACATTCTGGGATGAAATTATTTACCTATCCATCTACATCTCCAGTTGATAACTAATTTTAACTATGGGACAGTACAAGAGTAAATACAAATACTACATGTCCTGGAATAGCTTCACATTCAATCATACGTCAGACAGCATCGATAGTCACGCGACGCTACCAGCAAAGCAGACCGCATGATCAGAGTGATGTAAAAAAAAATAGTTATTACTGCTATTTGAAATGGATAATCCTTGAAAAAAACACATACTTTACGACATATTCTAATAAAAATGTCATGACTCGCCATTTTACTCCCACGATATCAATGACCCACCTTTCCAGGAAGCTGTACGACAACTTACTCGGGGGAATTGTGATCAGCTGATTTAGCAAAACATTTCATTCCTCTTCTGCAAGCGTTCGCTTCAATACGGTACTACGGTAACCGGATCGTCGTTCGGTGGAGACCTGTTTCTTGTGGCGTACCGAGTGTGTGTATTTGTGCATTTTTGAGGTTTATACGAACAGAGAGCAGTCTTTATATTCCAACCTGCTTTCGTGTTTAGTTTAAGAGACCGGAATTTGTGCCATAAGTGGAGATGTCCGTGGCACGTAGCCTGTACTTAGTGTCCTGTGCTTAGGCTTTTGTTCTACCTACTATTTGAATGATAGGGAGAGGGTCTAGTGATTATAGCCAGAAGATTTATGACAACTAGCCTATACATATTCTATAAGTTATTATGATGATAAATGTTTATTTTATTCGTGTGTCAACACAGTATCTGCTTTGGATTCAATATGAAAGAAGGACTGCAGTGACTGCATTTGTTTTAAGGAATGCTGTACCTAATTTGGCTTTTTAGGTTCCATATTGTTTTCCTCTCTGCCAAAAGCACCAATATAAGAATGTTTGATGATACCTAGCCTATGCCATAGTTAATTACCCTGATTAAAATTAAAAAAGGTGTTGTAGCTAGGATAAGTTCCTTCAATAGCCCCTATTTCTAAGAAATAATTGATATGAGATTTTAAAAGTTGATATGCAGTCACTTATACTAGGGTAAAAAACCGCATGGCATAGGGGTGGACCATGTACGATCAATGTGTACAATCCCAAAAAAAGTACATTATAATGCGTCCTGACATCGGAAATGGGCATCAGGCGCAACTTGTTGTTGGTGAGAAACGGAGCTAAAGACCTCTACTCCGGTGTCAGGATGCGTTATAGTGTACTTTTCTTGGGGTTGTACACATTGATCGTACATGGTCCACCCCTGTACCATGCAGTTTTTTACCCTAGCATTTTCAAGGTTCTCTTTGGTTCATCAGTCGAATTATGGCTCAGTAGTCTAGTTAAATTTACTGCACATCATCTCGATGACGATTGCTTTTTAATGTTTACCATTCTTCTGATATACTCAACTTTTTCAGTAAACCCCAGAGCTCTAAGCATTTGTTAAGTAACTTGCAAAAAAATTAATTGTTATTGGTTGAGATAAGGATTTAGAATTTCATAGAATAGGACATTGGACTGTGCAATGTTACAATCAGTTTTTTATGGAATCGCACCCCTTTAAGCAATTTCTCTAATTTAGCATTCACATACAGTATAGAAAATTACACAATAGACACTTAATATAATTGCATGATTATTCACCCCAACAGTACAAAATTTTCTAATGTAAATAACAGCAGTTATAGATAAATCTCTATAGTAGCTTCTGTATTCAATGATTGCTCTCAAGACTGCATAAGAGGGAAAAGATAACACCTTAGTACCTATAGGGCTAGAACTTACTGTGGTGCAAACCACTTACTTTCTGATGTTGGAAAAGCCTAGCACATACAATAGATTGAAATGCAAAGTAAAGTGCCTTTTTTTTAGCTTTGCTATCAGCTATAACAATGATGGGCCTCTGGTCTTAAGTTATGGAAGTATTGTCAATAACTACTTTCTTTCCTTTTTTCAAAGTTAACTCTTAAAAAATGTTTTAGATGCCAGTTTATTAGAGAAATGTATGAAATATTTTTGTTTTTTTTATTTTATTAGCAATGTACATATTACTTAGTTGTATCCAGCATAACCATAGAACTTACTGATGGCATGTTTTTACTTAATTTTTGTTTATATTTTACTCTGTATTTCTTTAATGAAAAGGTATATGAGTGAAAGTAATTGCACTCTCTTTGATGGAAAAAAACCCATAACATATCAGTGACATTGGTGTAAACATGATTCTTAATATAACTAAAATGAAAAAAAATGGTATGATTACTGAGAAGTTTTGCATTGCAGATGATCTCTACACTTACAAGATACTTAGCAAAATTGTGTATTTGTACTTTATTACTTGTTTATCTTTTAATAGGTGTAGCTGACTGCCAAACATGGCAACCAGCATACAGTTATCCCCTGAGTCACTTTGTGATGGGCTGGACCAGCTTTGTATCCAAAAGCTCGAATTAATGGATCAGTTAATCAAGGTAATTCTTATGTTTTAATGTTTGGATTTGAGCATACAGTATTCACATGCAGTTGTCTTGTGTGTGTGCATGGTTCATGAATACTATACTCTTGTTTTTTTTCCATCTGTCCATCCGCCTGTGGTCCTCTCGCGCATGGCAACACTGAGTCCTGGCTTTTGAATAGTTATGCTTTGTGTAAGTTTTAGGTAAATAAATGGCTATCTGGGTGTACATTTGCAACGGAAAAGTGTTTTAATAATTTACTGTATACGAATTACATGGTTAATATTTGAAATAAGATATTGTTATCATTGTTGGATGTAAGCTGCCTTTTCCGGGTGACGAATAGAACAGCCAGACACAGTGGCGGGAAAATAGCTTCTTTCGCTCTTCACTACTGCAAGATGTCAACTTTATTGGACCACACTTACTTTGCTACTAAGCTACGTGTTACTTCATTATACAAAAGTATATCAGTGTATACTTTTAATTTTTATAAAGTGCGTTTTAGCCAGATACTATATGACGTAACTTGGTTTAACATCTGTTTAATGGAATTTGCATCTGGCTGTTCTATTTGCCACCCCGAAAAGGCAGCTTACATTCAACAATAATAACAATATCCTATTTTTAATATTAACCATGTAATTTGCATACAGTAAATTATTAAAACTTTTCATTGTTCATATATGAAACAAACCTGAGGTCTTAACATTAAGATAAATACTCAGCGCCAGCTGGAAACCGGTTGTGTACGCAAGGGACTATTGGCATCTGTGCTTGGTCACGAGACATGTGGAGCCACCCACATACCCTCATTAACTCGTGACCCCATCAGTTATTTTCTTACCACCTTTTAAGTGAGGACGTACTTTGCTCCGTCCTTTTAAAGCCGGTTTAGTTTGCCCCCTGTGTTTTCAATTTGTTGTTTGGAATTTCCGGGTATGTGAACATGAAGCCTTCTCATGCTGCGAGACTTCCTGGATATCACGAGAAGCAGATAAACGCCCTATTTTCTTTGACGGTTTCGACGTCAAGGTACTCATCGTGTAGTAAGTCGTAGGTGAAGAAACTCTTAAGGTACAGTTAATTCGTTACCTGTGCTTTGGAATATCACATATTCATATGGATTGCCTGTAATCCAAAGCTTTGATGTATCTGGATGTGCTTTGGGAAGTAATTATGACTAATTGTGTTCCTTCCCTGCGGGGAGAGTTGTGCATTGCCATCTTGTTTTCATACAATCAACTTACCTGTCAGATATATACATAGCTAAGACTCCGTCGTCCCCGACAGAAATTCAAATTTCGCGCCACTCGCTACAGGTAGGTCAGGTGATCTACCGGCCTGCCCTGGGCGGCAGGACTAGGAACCATTCCCGTTTTCTATCCATATATTTTCTGTCGCCGGTGGTATCAACATCGTTGCTGCCACCTCTTGACTGGAATTCGCTTTTCTAGACAATTGATCATCTTTTTGTGGACTTTTGGTGACGTACCTGGATCGTTGTTTTGGCATTCGCTACTGTGGACTGGATTTGGACTTGCTTTTGATTTTTCTTCAAGAATGTCTGATTCAAGTGTTTGTGTGAGAATGTGTGTGAATGTAGGCTGCAAGGTGAGGATACCGAAAGCTTCGGTTGATCCTCACACTGTATGTCGCAAATGTAGGGGTTTTGATTGTTCTATTTCTAACACCTGTCATGAGTTTGAGAGGTTGAATGTTGAGGAATGGAAGACTCTAACTTCTTACTTGAAGAAGTTAGAAAGGGATAGAGTCAGAAGGGCTGCATCTAAGATTGCGGGTAGTAGTACAAGGCCTATTGAGCCTTTGGATAATTCTAACTCTTCTCTTAATTATGATTCTGTATCAGGGCCCTCACTGGCTTTACATTCAGATTCGGCCTCGGAAATTGCTGAACTGAAGGCTACTCTTCACAGGATGAGATCCAAAATGGCTACCATGAAAGGTAAGGACTGTGAAAGTGATTATAGTGAAGTGAGTGTCCCCAGTGTTGTGGAGGGGGCGTCTGACCGTCTCTGCGACGCTCCCAGGCCTAGACCTCTTCCAAGCTCCCAAGCCCAGAGGAGAAGGAAAGTCGAAAGCCGTACGGAGGTTGTGGAGAATTCCCCCCGGTCAGGCGTCCCTTCAGCAGGTGCTGTATATAGACAGACTGCTCAGGACCGCTATCGGAAAAAGCGTCCTCAGAGAGTGCTTCTCATTCGTCCGCTTCTCCCTCTCCTAAACGAGGGTGGAAGGATTCGGACTTGTCCAGGCCCCTGAAAAGGCACTGGAGAGATCCTGTATTGGATTCAAGCCCAGAACGCTTTTCGGAAGAAGCGCCTCCTTCCATCAAGAAGGCGAAGAGGGTTTTGACGTCCCTTGATGTGGGCAAAACGCCTTCGAGGTCTCCTCTCACCCGTTCAAGAAGACGCAGGAGAGGCTTCCAAGAGGATCATTTTGGCGGTGCAGGAACAGCTATCCGCCTTGGTAGGAGTCCTTTCGAAGGATCCTCCTCGTAAGAAAGACGTGAGACTGCCGGTCAAGAAGACTCGTCTTCCTTCTCCCGCCAGGAGTGAGGCTCCTGTGGGACGTGAGTCTTTTGAGAATTACTCGGATAGACTCTTTGGACGATTTTGATTCGCCAGACAAGCGCGTCGCGCCAGTCAAGTGCGAGGCGTCCTACAGACGAGAAGCGTCTTCTAGGATTAGAGCGTCAGACAAGCGAGAAACGCTTTACAGGCGCGAGGATACTCCCAGATGGGATACGTCTGCCAGACCAGCAGCTTCAGCCGAGCGCGAGGTAACAACCCAGGCGTGAGGAATTCAGCCAAGCGCGAGGCGCCAGACAAGCATCTGACATACAAGGATGTGGCACCAGAAAGGCGCGAGACTCCAACCAGGCGCGAGGCGTCAGTCAGGCGCGAGAGCTTTGAGAGGCGCGAGACACCAGTCAGGCGCGAGGCGCCAGCCAAGCGCGAGGAGTCAGTCAGGCGCGAGGACGCCAGCCAGGCGCGAGGATCCTGCCAGGCGCGAGGCGCCAAGCCAAGCGCGAGGAGTCAGCCAGGCGCTGAGACGCCAGCCAGGCGCGAGGCGCCAGCCAGGCGGCGAAGGCGCCACCCAGGCGCCGAGGCGGCCGCCCCCAAGCGCGAAGAGCCAGCCAAGTACGAAGAGCCAGCCAAGCATAGGAGCTCTTTACACTCTCTTAGCCCTCTCCTATTAGGAGTTTGTCTCCCGTAGAGAGAGTTTTTGAACAGGAAGACCCGGAACGGGAAGTGGCCTCTCCTTCTGATCCGATTTTGGAAGAGGACTCAGAGGACGAGTCTCACGGCAAAGAAGGACTGTCTAACTACAAAGTTTTGACAGCTCTCCTACTCCAGGAATACGGAGATGCATTGATCCCTGCCGCTCCTCCTTCGCCTCGTTCACTTTTTTCATGCTCTAAGACGCCGAAATCGTCGGCTTTCTTGAAGATGAGACGACGATTTCTATGAAGAGAGCTCTGCAATCGCTGGATAGCTGGATGCTAACTAAGAAAGAGCTAGTAAGGACAGTGTTTTGCATGCCTCCCGCTAGACTTACGGGCAAGAGAGGGATTTGGTACCAGACTGGGGAGAATATGGGTCTCACACTCCCAGCTTCAGCTGAAGCTGACTTTTCCAGTCTGGTAGATGCATCCAGGAGACATAGCCTTCACACTGCTAAGATTACTTGGGGTCTTTCAGAGTTGGATCATCTCCTCAAGGGACTTTTTCACATTCTAGAAGTCTTTAACTTCCTAGATTGGTCCCTTGGGGTGATGTCCAAGAAGGCTCATGCCCCTGAAGGGCTAGAACCGGACGTACTCCTTGCAATTTTGTCATGTATTGACAAGGCGGTACAGGACGGCTCAGGGGAAGTTTCTTCCTTATTTGGAGCAGGTCTCTTGAAGAAGAGATCTGTTTTTAGCGCTTTCTTGACGAAAGCAGTATCACATTCGCAAAGAGCAGCTTTGTTATTCGCCCCTAGGTCTGATTTTTCTGTTCCCTTCACAGTTGGTGAGGGATATTTCCCGATCTCTGACGGAGAAAGCGACACAGGATCTTCTCCTGCAATCTTCCAGGAAGAAGAGACCAGTGATGGTAGGAGAAAAGAAAGGGGTGTCTACTCCTGTTCGGCCCTTTCGAGGAGGCCCTCCCACTAGAGTTACCGCTAAAAGGAAAACGACCGAGAAGAGAGGTCGAGCCTCGTTCCGCCCCTTTAAAAGGGGAAAGTGAAGTGGCGCTCCTCCAAACACCAGTAGGTGCCAGGCTCCGGGATTTGCGGAAGCCTGGACTCTCATCGACACAGACGCTTGGTCGATGTCGGTGCTTCAGAAGGGATACCTCATTCCTTTCCTGGACAATCCTCCCCTGACGTCAACTCCGAGGGAATTGTCCGCCAATTACAAGGACCCTGTGTTGAAAGATACTCTTCAACAAATGGTGGATCAGATGTGGGACAAGAGAGCTATAGAACTAGTGCTGGATCAAAGCTCCCCAGGGTTTTACAATCGTCTTTTCTTGGTTGCGAAAGCCTCGGGGGGCTGGAGACCAGTTCTGGATGTCAGCGCTCTGAACAAGTTTGTTCAGAAACAGAAGTTCTCCATGGAAACCTCTGCTTCAGTCCTTGCGGCTCTTCGCCAAGGGGATTGGATGGTGTCTCTGGATCTCCAGGACGCCTATTTTCACGTCCCGATCCATCCTTCGTCGAAGAAGTACCTCCGTTTCATGACGGGGGGAAGGATCTTCCAATTCAGAGCCTTGTGTTTCGGCCTGTCTACGGCGCCTCAGGTTTTCACGAACCTTTTGAAAAATGTGGCGAGATGGCTTCATCTGAAAGGAATCAGTATATCTCTATACCTAGACGACTGGCTTATCAGAGCAAAGTCAGAGAAACAGTGTTTGGAGGACCTGACTGTGACACTAAACCTGATAAGGACATTAGGATTACTCGTGAACCTCGAGAAGTCCCAACTGATCCCCAGCCAGAGCTTGGTCTATCTGGGGATTCGGATGGATTCTCGGGGTTTTCGAGTATTTCCTTCTCAAGAGAGACTAGCGAGAGGTTTAGAAAAAGTCTCTCTCTTCCTAAGGAAGGAACGTACTTCGGCGAGGGAATGGTTGAGCCTGTTAGGGACCCTTTCCTCGCTCGAACAGTTCTTTCATCTAGGAAGACTTCATCTCCGTCCTCTTCAGTTCTTCCTCAGAAGTTCGTGGAACATGAAGACAGGACTCCTCTCGGACAGTTTTCCCATTCCAGATCTGATGAAACGCCATTTAGAATGGTGGTTACTCTCACTGAGGGAAAACAAGGGTACTTCCCTGGAAATACAGAGCCCAAACCTTGTATTGTTTTCCGACGCATCGGAAAAAGGTTGGGGAGCAACTTTGGGAAAGAGAGAAGTGTCAGGCACTTGGAATGCTCTTCAAGTGTCCTGGCACATAAACTGCAAAGAACTGTTGGCTGTACACCTAGCTCTAAAGAGCTTCGAACCGTTAGTGTGCAACAAAATAGTACAAGTGAATGCGGACAATACAACCGCTCTGGCATACATTCGGAAGCAAGGAGGTACTCACTTGTATGCCCTTTACGAACTCGCAAGAGACCTGCTGTTGTGGACATCGCAAAGGAACATCTCTCTATTGACGAGGTTCGTTCAGGGAGTAAGGAACGTGAGAGCGGACAGGCTGAGCAGGAGGAACCAGGTCCTTCATACCGAATGGACCCTCCACTCAGACGTTTGCCGCAATCTCTGGTCTCTTTGGGGGACTCCTCATGTCGACCTCTTTGCCACGTTCCTCTCGAAGAGACTGGAAGTCTTCTGTTCAGTAGTGGAAGATCCCAGAGCTCTAGCAGTAGACGCCTTCCTGCTAGATTGGTCTCAGGTGGACGTTTACGCATTTCCCCCATTCAAGATTCTGGGGCAAGTGCTCAGGAAGTTTGTGACTTCAAAGGGGACAAGAATGACCCTGATAGCCCCCTTTTGGCCAGCTCAAGAGTGGTTCCCAGAGGTACTGGAGTGGATAGTAGATTTCCCCAGATCCCTTCCACAAAGGAAGGATCTTCTCAGACAACCACACTTCGAGAGGTTTCATCAAAACCTCCCCGCTCTCGCTCTGACTGCCTTTCGACTATCGAAAGACTTGTCAGAGCGAGAGGCTTTTCTAGCAAAGCAGCAAGCTCGATCGCTAGAGCCCGGAGAACTTCCACTATCCGGGTTTACCAATCCAAGTGGGAAGTTTTTAGAAGGTGGTGTAAGTCGAAGAAGTTGTCCTCCTCCAGTACCTCTGTAACAGAAATAGCTGATTTTCTGTTATTTCTGAGAGAAGAATCGCAGCTCTCCGTAGCCACGATAAAGGGCTATAGGAGTATGCTATCGGCCGTCTTTAGGAATAGAGGCCTAGATTTGGGAAACGATAAAGATCTACATGATCTGATTAGGTCTTTTGAGACCAAGAAGTCTAAGATTACTTCTCCCCCTAACTGGAATCTAGACGTAGTGCTGAAGTTCTTGGCTTCAGAGAGATTTGAACCCCTACATTTGGCCTCGTTTCGTGATATAACGAGAAAATGTTTATTTCTTTTGTCACTGGCGACGGCGAAAAGAGTTAGTGAACTGCACGCCCTTAGTGACAAAGTCGGGTTCAATATAGATTCAGCCATCTGTTCCTTCAAGGAATTATTCTTGGCGAAAAATGAAAATCCTTCGAATCCCTGGCCGAGAAACTTCGAGGTAAAAGGATTATCGGGTCTCGTCGGCAGGGAACCGGAGAGGTCTCTTTGCCCAGTAAGGGCGTTAAAGTTTTACTTACAGAAAAAGGAAGAGTTGGGAGGTTCTAGACAAGGTCTTTGGTGCTCAGTGAAGGATCCATCAAGACCTATGTCTAAGAATGCTTTAGCCTTTTTTGTCAGGAACGTAATTACGGACGCTCATAAGGCTTGCACGGATGATTCTTTAAAACTCCTGAGAGTAAGAGCTCATGAAGTGAGAGCAGTGGCGACGTCTCTCTCTTTTCAGAGAAATATGTCACTGAAGAATATCTTGGAAGCGACATATTGGAGATGTAATTCTGTGTTTGCTTCTCACTATTTGAAGGACGTGCGTGTGACCTATGAAAAATGTTTTTCCTTAGGTCCTTTTGTGTCTGCGGGCACAATCCTGGGTACAGGAGCTGACAACAATCCTTAATTTACTACTTAAGTCTAATAGATATGTTCTAGACTTTCTGCTGAACAAGTGCAGATACCGCACAAGCGGCCAGTCACTTCCGTTCAGTAAGGAACTCTTGTGATATCTTTTAATAGATGAATATTTTTTTTGAAAAATTATTGTGTGCGTGTGCAATTTGGTTTGAGTTACGGTTGTTGCGAAGAGTTGGGGATAACTCGGAGCAATTTTTAATACTAACATGGTGGTTAGGATCAGGTGGTCGGGATTGGTTGTGTGCTCCTTAATAAGGTGTATTGTCATATAAGTGGATCAGCACCCATTGACAAAGTCCTTTCAGGCTCTGCCGAGTAAGTGGATAAGACCCCTTCGGCAGACCCACAAGTATTCTTGGCCATAGATCACATATCTCGCTAAAGTTTCTTGAGGTGATGCAGACTACGGGACAAACACCCACGAAGTCTACCACCTATCAGGTAGGAACCAAGGTTTTTATTTTATACCTACAACAGATGTTGTTTACCTGTCTATTCCAGTAGTAGCTGTCTCTTACCCTCCACCGAAGGGTGCCAATCAGCTATGTATATATCTGACAGGTAAGTTGATTGTATGAAAATGATATTGTTATAATACAATAAAGTTTCATACATACTTACCTGGCAGATATATACGATTAGGGCCCACCCAGCCTCCCCGCAAGGAGACAGGTGGAAGAGAAAATATATGAGTAGAAAACGGGAATGGTTCCTAGTCCTGCCGCCCAGGGCAGGCCGGTAGATCACGTGACCTACCTGTAGCGAGTGGCGCGAAATTTGAATTTCTGTCGGGGACGACGGAGTCTTAGCTATGTATATATCTGCCAGGTAAGTATGTATGAAACTTTATTGTATTATAACAATATCATTTTCGTTCCAGATACGTGGGTGGAGAGGATGCAGGTGTGCGGTCGGCATTAGGCTTATCAGGAGAACCAACCCAAGAAGGACAGTTGGTTTGATGTATAACGTCGTGCTGCCATCCAGGGTCCCTTGTGATGGATGTCTCCTTTATCCTGATATGCACTGAATGGCGGTCGGATGCGTTGCCATCTGTAAAGAAGCAGATAGAGCAACAAGGCAGCCTTTAATGTCAGGTTGCTATGTCTACGAAATTAACATCAACAGCCTTGCACTTCTGGTAAGGTGCTGGCTTCGCATTCGAGATGCTCAGTAATGTCATAAACATGGCGACCGCCATGACGTCACTTCACAGCTGCGGCCTACACGAAGACATGCTTCCATTTTCATTTCGAGGTACAAGAGTACTTTACAACTATGCTTTCTTATTGGAGATTTTTAATGCACATTGTTTTTGAGAGAAATTACAAGCATTAGGAGATATGTCACATAATGGAAAAGACAAGTCTTTCCTCTGTATCCTTCCGCTTAGGCGTCAACAAGCTTAGGTGACGGGCTTTGATGCCAGTGTGTTCTCCTGCCAATCCTGGAAGAATAGGGACTTCGTAGCTGATCCTAGAGCCAAGAGGAGAAGTTTCTTCTCCATCTTCGAGCCAAGATTGTTACATCCCCATTATATGAAAGCACAAGAAGTACTAGTTGTAATTGTCGAACAAGTGAATGATGGAATGTTAGTCTAGCGTGGCTGCTGTGAAGAGTTAGGAAAGGCTAGAATCAGGGACTTCATGACTGATCCTTGTGCCAAAAGGAGAAGATAATTTCTTCTTCATCTTCGGGCCAGGACTGTCACAGCCTTGTAAAGTAGAAAAGCCACAGAAGGTTGGGTCTCCTGTCTCATGATCTTGGCTGCAAGAGTACCATAAACAGCCTCACGCTTCCATCAAGCGTGTTGACGTCATAACCAAAACCGCTTGCAAATGGTGCTAGTCATGACGTCACAGCCTACTGATTCTCGATCTACTTCGCTGCCTCCGGAACCTAATACGCTTTCTGACTCATTGGTACACACAGTAAAGTAGAATAAACAGGATCTAGAGGTGAAAATGGCTAAGTAAGACAAAAAGAAAAGGCGTGATTCGTCTTCTTTTCCGTCTTCTTCCTCTAGATGGTGTCATAGCTAAGTTCGATGGCGTCACTGAGTGTACCAGTCAAGCGTTGGGGGATACAGGATTTCGTGACTGATCCTCGGGACAAGAGGAGAAGAGTAAATTCTTCTTCATCTTCGAACCAGGACTGTCACAGCCCAATCAGCAAGAAAATCAAGAAATCAGTGGCTGGTAAGCTCAAAGCAATCGGACGAAGCCGTTTACAAAAGTCCAAACGAGCGAAAGCGTCGACGGTCGCTGGGCTAGCGGCCAACGCAGAGTTGCCAGTGGTGACTACAAAGTCTAAGAAAGACTACAGTGCCGTTGCTGAACTTGATACATACGCCGATGCTTTTACAAACGTTTTCCATGGACTCTAGGTGTCAGAGTAATGCAATATGATAAAATTGCTCTCATATTTGTATATAGGATTGCAAGCAGATATCTTCTCAAATCCTACTGTCTATAATATATTCAAGATCGAGCCATCAGCGGCCTTTAAAGATCAAAGATGCCGAGGCCGTATGGTTGGACGACCATGACACATGCAAATAGATACCTTCTCAAATCCTACTGACTATTTGAGATCAAGCCATCAGTGGCCATTAAAGATCAAAGATGCCGTGGCTGTATGGTTGGACAGCCATGATGCATGCAAATAGATACCTTCTCAGATCCTACTGACTATTCGAGATCGAGCCATCAGTGGCCATTAAAGATCAAAGATGCCGTGGCCATATGGTCGGACGGCCATGATGCACCCGGACGTTTGTCAGAGGGTAGGAGTGAGTTAACGTCTCCTGTGGCTGAACACAATGCGTTAGAACCGGAGGGAAGAGAAAACCAAGAGTTTCTGGCTTCATATGAGGAGGTGATTGATTTGATTAGTCAATTCAATAACCTTTCGGGGAGCACGGAGACACCTGCCAGCATTCTTCCCCCGGAGATTGACATGGTTTGGTCTGAAAAAGGATACAAAAGTGTATGAATTACCTTGTTCTAGTCATGTAGAGTCCGTTTTACAACACGTAAAATGCATGGATTGATGGAAGGCTATGGATACCTCTTAGTAATCGTATGCAGCCTGAATGGTGGGAATTAGCATACTTTGGGTTGACTCCAGAAAACTTCAAACCGTTACAGGTAAGAAGAATTCCCATGTTTTATATACTTTATGGTATAAGCTGGTTTCTTCCTATAAGAATATTGACCAAATACTTTTACTCTTATGCAAGTAGTTAAAGTTAATCGAAAGCTTGATTCCTTCTAAAGTACTGTAGAACCATTCTTCTTAATGAAATCGAATGGAAACTTAAGTCGAAAGGAAGAGGTGGATGTCTTTCTTTTGCCACTTAAGGTAGCCAAGCCTAAGTAGGGCACTTGTAATCTAAGATGTTATAGCCAGGATAATTGGGTCATACCTTTTAGCCTAACAAGTGGTTATATTCGTAGCCTATTCCAGCCAGTCTGAGTCTACTGCTACTATCTTAGTTAATCTGAGTAGTAGCTCTTAGCTTAGACTGTCCGAACTAACTGGTTTGGGTATGCATGTGCTGACTTGGACCAGCTAATGGTTGCGGTTTAGTTTTCGAACCTGCATTTACTATCTTAGCATAGTCTGAGTTGTACAATTCTTAGCTTAGCCAGGTCCGCTTAGCCTAAAAAGTACTGTGGTTATAGAAAGAATTACGTCACCTAGAACATTAAGGTGGTAGACGTAAAGGAACAGGCCAAACAGAGGCGATCGGTCAAGCCTACTCCTTGTTTGTCAAGTTGTACCAATGAGGTTATACAGAAGAGAAGGTCATCAGAGGAATATGGGCCATCTGGCATTTAAGAACATATCTGTTAAAATGATTGTGACGGATGGTCTGTGACTGTATTGAAGCTCAAAACTGAGCAATGTTAAGGAGGTGTGTCTGCTCATTGAAATTTGAGAGTGGGTTCTTTGTTATGAAAACCCACTTTCAATTTCCTGTATATTTATAAGGTCGCCCAGAGGTCCTTGGACACAATTTCCTTGGGTCCTTTGGTGCCTGCTCAACAAATGGTGTAACTCATCCAGTACCCCTGGGAGGTCAGTTGGTATCTTGTCTAAGATGATGGTATGAATGTGAAATGGAGGAGTTAACTGGCCTCCTTCCTTTTCAAATTTCTGTTTCCTTCTTTACTCAGGGCAGTAAGAAGGGAGTAATCATAAGCTGGAACGGACAGGGTACAGGTGAGTGAAGTGGCCATACTGTTTGGGTTAGTATCAGTAAGGACATTCCTCTCTTTAGCAAGGGGGAGAGGAATGATAACAAACCTACATGAGTGGATGAATTGGTTTGTTAGGTGAACAGATCTTCTTATCTTCCTCAGATGCAATGAACTATGACTTGTGTAAAACCCAGAAGCCTGACTCTATGATATTCATCTATGTCTTAGATTCGGAAATACTGGTCAGTTGTTTCGTAGAATTCTGGTATTCAGAAAACTTATCAAAGGTGGCAAACTCCCAGTTGGTTAATAGTACTTACCTCCCACCAAGAGTAAGTCTATCCTAATGTTAAGACCAAAGGTTTGTTTCGTATATGAACAAATGACAAATTTTGAACTAATTTGTATTTTTCATAACTTAAAAACCTGAGGTCTCAACATACAAAGGCCCACCTCTAACCACCCCTCTATCAACTAACCTAGGTTGGAAGAATAACTAACGGGATCGCGAGTTAATGAGGGGTATGTGGGTGGCTCCACATGTCTCGTGACCAAGCACAGATGCCAATAGTCCCTTGCGTACACAATTATTTTAAACTTTACCGGTTTCCAGCTGGCGCTGAGTATTTATCCTAATGTTAAGACCTCAGGTTTGTAAGTAATGAAAAATACAAATTCGTTAAAAATTTGTCCTGCTGCAAATGTACACCCAGATATCCTTTTACGTATTTACCTAAAACTTACACATAGCGTAACTATTTAAAGCCAGGGACGCAGTGTTGCCATGCGTGAGGACCACAGGTGGGTGGACGTGGAAAAAAACAGAGTATAGGTAGCAAAAATATTTTTACTCTTCTAACCCAGTGTAGTTCCACGTTGGACGAGTGGATTTTGCTCCCGGCTACCAATGCGGTGGTCCGAAGTTCGATTCTCGTCTTGGCCAACATGGAACCAGAGGAATTTGTTTCTGATGATAGAAATTCATTTCTCGATATAGTGTTGTTCGGATCCCACAGTAAGCTGTAGGTCCCGTTGCTAGGTAACCAATTGGTTCCTAGTTACATAAAAATATCTAATTATTTGGGCCAGCTAGGAGAGCTGTTAATTGGCTCAGTGGTCTGGTAAAACTAAGATATACTTTTTTTTCTAACCCAGTGTTATGGCACATGGTGTGCCTAGAAGGTATAGATAGTTTTTAAGTATTTTTTATATTGTATTATTTGGTGTGAATCTCACTACTCTTAAAGGTAGCTATATCTTCACACTGTCAGGCAAGTCAGTATTCAAAATAAAGAAGATTGCTTAGCTGACCCAGATGACCATCTGGTTCACCTGTCCTTCACAGGATAAGCTTTTGTCAGAAGCCATGCAGAAGGTGGTTGTCTGTGGTTCACAGGGTTGGTTGTTGCTCTATCACAGTATTGAGATCTTTGGCTTATGTTATTTAGGATGTCTTTTGTGGTAATTAAAGTCAGCAATGTCAGATTCTGAAGAAATTATCACTTTTGAATTAGATAGGCATACTATTTGTGCCAGGTGTAAGGGGTCAAGAAAATAGTTGTAAGTGTAGGAATAGGTCAAAGGAGTTTATGCTTAAATTCCTTAAATATAAAAAAATGTAGCAAACTAATTAGGAAATTAATTAGAGCCTGATAAAGTTCTTTCTCTTATTCTCCTTCTCAATTGCATTCATCTTTGCTTGTCACTGCTCCATTTCTGGCTCTTCCCATTGCTCCACCTCTTTCTGGATCTGAGTCCTCTTCCATAGCTCTGCCTTCTGCTCCCCTTGTGGTACAGGAAAAGTGCAGAGAAGTTAGAACTGTATGAATATGTATTAAGCATTGGTGTCAGCTCACCTGAGTCAGCAAGAGATGGCTGAGCAAGCAATGACAACATCACCAGGTGCCACAGAAAATGGAAAAAGGATTGGAGGAGGGGAAAAGGATGGTCCAGTGATACCCAACACCTCCACTTCATGTGAAACTGTATCACCAGACCGAATGCAGTGGAACCTCGGTTTTCGTACATAATCCGTTCCAGAACCTCCCATGAAAACTGAAACAATAATTCCCATAAGGAATAATGTAAATACAATTAATGTGTTTCAAACAAAAAAATATATAAAAAAAATATATTTTATAGGGAATAAACACAGTTTTGCATACAGAAAACAATGAGAAATAAATATAAATGATGAGAAATACCGGTTAGCTTATGGAAGACAGAGAAGAGGGGAGAGGGAGGAGAAGAGGTTATTGTTTGGAAGCGGAATTCCCTTCCAGAAGGAATTCAGGTATCAGGGACCTATCTGGGGTTACTTCTCTTTGTTTTTTACCGGCACTATCTGAGGTTACTTCCCCCCTTCATTTTTTACTTGCACTAGGACCAGCTTGAGAGTTACTGGACCCCTGTCTCACAACAAAACTGTCCAGAGACATTTGTTGTTGGTGTGTCTTTAAAATTTGCCTCATGTTAAACTTGGCATTGTCATTAAACATGTTTGAGACAGATTACAATTTCTTTGTTGGGATGATAATTTAGCCCCATGATGGGATATTTAGCAGTTGCACTAGAATAAGAAAGCACAAAAACCACAAAAACAACTAACACAAAAGCAGAATGGGTCACGAAAGAGGATGGGATGCTATGTTTGGGCGCTTGATAAGGGGCCCAGTCACATGTTGGGCCCCAGATGGAGTGTTTCCGAGTGTACGAAAACCAAGGAAACGTATGATAACCAAGACAATTTTGTTGGAAGTCTATGGAAACCGAAACGTACGAAAACCGAGGTTTGACTGTACCACTATTAAAAGGTACTATATGAATACAATGGCATCTAGCATAGGTTTGTGTCATGTCACACCAATGCTTATGAGATTGTGCAGATGAGTTTTTTCGGCAATTTTGCGGGTGCCTGATGGTAGCCGAAAGCAAAGTGAATACATACACTTGAGAGGGCGGAGATTCCACTTCTCAAGCGGTAGTTCAACTACCAAACTACCTTGGTATAAAGTTTCCAGCTTTACTGAAGGTGATAATTAACGTAAATGACCTCAGGTTTGTATAGTTAGGAAAAATACAATTTACTTTGAATAACTGTGATTTCAGCACTGAGCAGTGCTGATGATGTCAGCTTCTGTTTGACTGGATACTGTGGAAATTCTGCTCTCAAGAAATCGAGTGAAACTCATTCTCTGACTGTTGACCCTGGCTGTGTGTGGACCCCATGGTAGGATCTTCTGTTCATGACGTCATGGAACTTTCCTTGTCCCCCCCCCCCCCCTTATGTGCAATCCTTTTTGCATTCCCTTTGGGAAATAAGGTTTCTGTAGCCTGAGGCTTAGGAATTCCCTTTGACTGTTGGAAAAGTATGCTGCCAGGGAACCAGGTCAGTGTTCAAGGTGAGGTTAATAATAATAATATCCTTTATTTCAGCTCAGGGCCATATACATGGAATATACAAAGTACAAACAGTAACATACACAGTCTAGATACATAATGCAACATGATAACAAAAATTAATAATCGGTACTTATCCACACAATAGCTGAGGTAACATCGAAGATAGTAATCATAAAACTGGTAATAACAGCAATGATATTGGTGAGAAAAAATGCATTGAGGGTTGTAACAGTTAGTGCACAGATTATATTACTTAAATTCCAACTAGAGACCTTACAGTAGTCAGGTCCAGAGGGCTAAATACGAAAACTGAATGCAGAAAAACCTTAACTTGATAGTATTCACAGTAATAATGAATAAAGTAAAGTCTCAGCAATAAATATAATAATAATGACAGAATCTGCAGATGACATCTTGCCAATACAGAGACTAAGTCCTTTGGGGGACAAGGGCCTCACTTTCCCATGATTTAGATCTTCTTCTTGCTTCACTCCTTAGGATGCTTTGTATGAGTGAGATGCTGCTGTTTCTCACTTGGGTTATCAGACTGGACATTGTTCGCTGTACAATGATTTTTAAATTGTCCAGGTGGTTTTCTATGAACATCTGTGTGGCGGAGTAGTAGCGAGGAGTGTTTGTGAGGCATCTCAAAATTTTATTGTGTACAATAGTGATACGTCTCATGGTGTGTCTGGTATAGTTTGTCCAGAGGAACACCCGTAGATACTGTAGCAGTACGAGCGGAAGAGCAGCAGTTTCATGTCTCGGTGACAGAAGGCAAACCTCCTTGCAATCTTGTTTCCAGTTGCACATAGTTTACGACGCCTCTGTTCAATGTCTGCCGTATCTTTTAGGTCGTCGGTGATGATGTGACCCAAATACGGAAATTCGTGCACAATTTCTAGCCGATGGTTTCCGAGGAAAATTTGTGGTTCTGCAATATGCTTAAGCAATCTCGGGAGCAGCGACATGCACTGGGTCTTGTTTTCATTGTATAGTATATCAAGTTCCTCTGCATATTGGCGGCAAGTGTCAATGAGTCTTTGGAGACCTTGCACTGATGGGGAAATCACAACCGTATTGTCGGCGTAACAGAAGTTGTTTATAGTTGATTCATTGACTGTGCATCCGATTGGGAGTGAGTTCAGTTTGACATTCAAGGCATCTGTGTACATATTAAACAAGTATGGAGAGAGAATGCCCCCTTGCCAAAGCCCATTTAGGGAGCTGAAGGTGTACGATAATACTTTACCCCATTTGACACAGAATTGCTGTGTGGAGAACCAGCAATGTAAGATGCCAATTAGATATAGGGATGTGCCTCTTTTATGCAGCTTCAGGAAGAGCTTCAGGTAGTTTACTCTTGTCAAATGCTTTTCTCACATCCACAAAACAAAGGAAAATGGGAGAGGCTGATGATAGGTAGTAGTTCAGCAATTCTTTCAGTATGTAGTTGCAGGTGTCGGTTGAGTGGTTTGCTTTAAATCCAAACTGGTTGTCAGTGGTGTGTAGAAAGGGGAGAAGTCTCACTAGAAGAGCCGACTCAAGTATCTTCGATGCGATCGTTGTGGTTGCAGTCAGCCAGTGGTTGCCAGGGTCAGCCGCATCCTTTAGCTTGTTTTTGATTAATGGTATTAAGTGAACTAAGAGTAGGGAGTCTGGAAGAAACTGATGAATTATGCATATATTGAATAGGGCAGCTAGCAAAATGTGAATTATTGGTTGGCAGAATTTGAAAGCCTGTGTGGGAAGACCATCACAGCTGGGCGATTTATTATTAGGTAGGCTGTTTATGGCATCACTGATGTTACCTGACGTAATACGGTCTGCAAAATGAAATTGAATGTTGTCAGTAAGGAGGTTATTTACGTCCCTTTGGGAATCTTGATCATTTATGCAATTCAGGATATTGTTGAAGTGATCGCCCCACATACTTGTGATAGCCTCGTCTCCGACTGCTTCCCCTACTCTCTGTGATAGCTTTTTAGTTTTGGGATTTAAGGACTGGATATCCTTCCAAAGACGATGATAATCACCAGATTCTAAGTGTCTAGACATTGCATCGGATCTTAGTTGTTTTTCATTTAACCTGCAGTGCTTGAGAGCAAGTTTGAATTGCGCTCTCGCCCGCCTCATTAGTAATGCAGTGTGTCCTTCCCTCGGGCTGCCATTTTGCCTACACAGTAAAAATATTTCTCGTGAGTATGTATACAAATCTTTAACCAAGTCATTCCATCCAGGTATATTACGAGAATTACCTTGACGAAATCTATAGGCAGCCCTGCCCAAAGCAAGCATAGCAGAGATTATGTTCGAATAGAATTAATTCAGATCCCTCCTGTGGTGGTCATTTTTACAGTTTGTGTTAGTACAAAGTAAGGTGTCTGCCAGTTGAACTATTTACCGCAACCTAGTTTCTGTGGTCGCCCTAAAGTATCTGGTTTTCTGTTGGTTTTTAAAATCCCAGTTAACTGCTAGTGGGCGGTCAGTTAGTGGGTTCACGGTAGGGAGGGATGGGGTACTGAATGACACCTGTTATGGGATGTGATCGTAACCCATTGCAAGATCGTAGCGAATATTGCAGGTCATAATAGAATCATGAAGTTGTGGAGATGTGATGCAATGGTCTAGCCAGGAGGTTGTAATTGCGTCCGCTCTATTATGTACATATGAATTGGAGGAGGGAGGGAGGAGCATTACATCGCTAATTTGGAGAGCATGGTTTTGACAGAAGCAAGTAAGTTCATTATAAAATTGTTTTGTGGGGTGAGAATTAAGGTCCCCGATTATACAAATATGATCAGCAGAAGAATTATGAATGATTCTGTGTAACTCCCCTAGGCTCATGCAGTAATGATCAAAATTATTGTTTTCCCAGGGCATATAAACATTAATTATTAGGATTTTAGAGTTCCCTACTGTCAGTGTTCTCTGACACTATCATTTATTGCTCTTTGTTAAGCATTTGGCTCATTTAATTTCGACTTGACCATTTGCAGATTCTAGTATTAGTTAGGTTAGTGCTGTTGAAATGATTTCTTCTACATAATTTGTTTCTCATTAAATACTTTGTCTCCCATTTTGATGAGATTGGTCACATTCTGGTAAAGAAGGCTTCTTATAGAAAACCAGCACTTGCCATAAAAATAACACTGAAGACACTTTCCTTTAGTTCTTGCTATAGTGCAGTGTATTAATGGGCATTAAGGCCTTTCTTGTTAGTAGGCTTAGGTCAGGGATGCCTGTCTCCGTTTTCTGACATTGTTTATGACTAAGAGCGACGACAGAGCAAAAGACCTTCCTAGATTTATGACTGCCTAACTTAACTGATCAAGCTCCGAGTCTTGGGCATTTACGCTAATGAGATATTTCCCACAGTTTCATTGCTCTCAAGTTTTTTACTATTTTCAGAAGATTAATTGGACTGGGTTGTGTTGATGACCAGTACTATAGTGGCTTTAGTAGTCATTTCAGGTGTTCTTCAAGGTAGTGTTATTAAATCTTTGCTATTTAGTTTCTATACTAGTGATGTGGCAAGGTCTGTAGAACAAACTCTGTCATAATGATGCTAGTCCTCTGGTTGTTGTTCCTACTCTGCACCATAGGTCTGTGGTAGCAGAATCCTTATATTGAGATAAGGCTTGTATTCAAGAGTATAGTAGACTTTGTGGCAAATAAAGGCAGTCCATGGTTATCGGAGGGGTTCTGTTCAGACGGCTTGATGATAAGCAAAAATCAGCAATTTATGGCGCTTATGGTGCTGATAACTAGATTTTGGTGCCAATAACTGGGTACATAATGGCACCTTTGTTAGGTATGTATGAGCACCATAACTCTAGTATTGGCACCGATAACTGGAAATCAGCGCATTATGGCGCCAAAAATCTCCCAATTTTCAGCGCTAGACAAGCCCCATAAAACTGGATCACTGATAACTGAGTCCACCGATAACCAGGGACTGCCTGCACAGGTTTTCCATTGGTTTAAGCATCAAGAAGTCAAGTAGTTTCCTGGAGTGCAATACTCTCTTCCCACTTTCCCAGTTTTGTATGATATTTCTGTACATATTTCATAGTTCTAATGTTAAATCACATGAATGATTCCATGTAGGCAGGCTATTCCTGATTTTTTTTTAATTTAAATTTTTTATTGCCTTTGAATGATCTGAAAATCACCTTCATTTCAGAGCAATATGATGTTGGAAAGTACTATGAGGGGAGGCTTTTTCATGTTAAGCAAAACCAGATATGCACTTGGCAACAAAGCCGTCAGTTCATTGCAGTTACCAAATGAGGAAAGAGAAGTGGATGCCCTGGCAACAGCTGTAATGACTCCGGTACCCCTAGAGGGGTATGAAGGAGACATTCTATATAACCATGTTGATACCAAATTCCAAGATCCTGTAGTAACTATTGTAGAGGAAGAGCATGAAGAAGCAGCTACAGATAAAATGGTTACTAATGCTGATGACCAAATGGAAGGCTTACGTAGAAGATTTAAAAGTAATGAAGATGAAGAGCCACTTGATGAGAATGGTATAGAGGATCTCGATTACAGTGAGAGAAAAGTAAAGACAGTTAACCGTGACCCTATACGTTGGTTCACCGCTTTACCACCACAAACTTTACGACAAGCTCAGTCTGAATTCAAAACTGCTATACAATTAGTTTCTCAGTGTGCTACCCTGAAATTAAAATTAAGAGCTGTAAATAAAGAATATAGTCGTTTAAAAAAAATAAAAGCAAAGCTTGAAAGGCTTGAAAAGGAGCCATAAATAATTTTTTAACAGTATTATTCTTCTGAAATTTCTTAATTATATAGATATTAAAATGTGGCTGCAGGTAAAGATTTCCTTTATTTTCTTGATTCTCAGGAATGGATGTTGCTGATATCTCACATTTTCTAATATTTAAATTACTTTATTACCTTAAGACTTAAGCAGTGCCTTATTAGTTTTAAAGTACGTATGTATATTTTTTATAGTTTGTTTAATTTTACTACATTCCTTTCAGCAAATATGGAAATTGAATTTTACATGTTATCCTTGCATTGAAGAGGAGAGCATGTTGTATGAATTGTCTGTATTTATTTTTCTGTGTATTGTGTCATCATAAAAGTAACAGCCCTCTTTTTTGACTTGTGTATTATTACATACTGCATAATTGATAGCCATTTTACTCAGGCATTGCATGAACTGGAATCTGGAAATTCTGTACCTAATTTTCAGGTCCAAAGACACCATGAAGTCCTCTTAACCTTATTGACTAACTTGACCTGAATTGTGTGTATTGGATGAAAAATTTACCATTGGTCACCAAGAGAATGTACACTACATATTAGTCTATTCCAAAGGTTTGCAAAGTTATGTTGCTATTAGAAGGCAATTTTCCATGGGCTTTGTTGTATTAGCATTAAGGGGATTTAATTTCTGAATGGTATATGCTGTTTTTTAGCTTTGGGTTTTATCTTTCTTTTTGGTCCAGCAGTATAAATTAAGTACATTGGAAATATCGATTGTGCAATACCAATACACATCTTTGTTGCTCACATGCAACGATGAAGAGCAGTCATTGGATTTAATTTGGAAAGCTCAGCTATCTTAAAATAACTTTTTCCTTGGAGAAAGGTACACCATTTTATCCCTTTGCTTTTTGTCTTTAACCCATGGTGAATTTTGTGACCATACGAGGTTTAATGAGGTTTAAACTTTTGACTTGAATGCTGTTTTTAAAGTGCAGGATTGATATGGTTATTTCTATGGGTTCAATTCAGTAACTTTAGAAGAGAGTTACATCTTTCCACCATTTAAGAATATATTTCATTGTTACAGTCTTTTGGGAAGTGGCTTTCTTCATAAAGCTCCCAGGGGAATATTGATCTAATTACCATTCTTAACCTAGATCATCTAGGTCATCATGGTTTCACAAGCGGCATTTTGCATTGCAATACTAATACATATCTTTGTTGCTTACATGCAAGGATGAAGACCAGTCATTGCTGATTCCTTTGGATTTAATTTGGAGAGCTCAGCCATCTTAAAGTAACCGGTTTTCTTGGAGAAGGTACACCATTGTATCCCCTTGCTTGTCATCTTTAACCCTGCTGTCAATTCACAGTGAATGTTGTGACCACAGGAGGTTGAATGAGGTTTAATCTATTGTCTTGAATGTTGTTTTTTAAATGCAGGATTGAGATGGGTTTTTATTTTATGGAGTCAGTTCAGTAACTTCAAAAAGAGGGTTGCACCCTTCCACCATTTAGGAATATATTTCATTACAGTCTTCTGGGAAGTGGCTTTCTTTATAAAGCCCCCAGGGTAGGAGTCATCGCCATTGTAAGAGTCCTGTCCTTCCTAGGTGATCTCTTCCTCCTCCTCAGACTTTCTCGTAATAGAATGGTGTCCTGGTGACTTTGTTCTAAGCAACGAATCTCCAATGTCTCCTTCCCAGAATGTTCTTTTGGTAAGGTGTAAACTTATTCATACCAAAAAAATTGAAAACTCATCTCTGGTTTCAGAGTAAGACAATCCTGAAGTCTTCAACTACAACCCTGCATACCTTAGCTGCAGATCATTAAAGAATAAAGTGGAAATGAGATACGAAATTTTCAACACTTCAGTTCATATTTAAGATCTTCATTTTCATACAATTATTTATTTACCTAGTCCCACAAATTTAGGTCTTTTTGTTGCATTAAAAAATCTATATTGAACTCTCTTGAAATATTCTATTCTTATCAGTAATTTTATCAAATATCTAATATTATATTTTGCATAACTCATTGTTTTGATGAAAATGTAAACTTTAGTCTTTGAATATGGGAATATTCTTGGCACAAGCTAATTCAGTCATTCAAGCTTATTAATTATGTAGCTCCAGGTGAATGAGTGGGGACAAAGTAGTCTCTACAACTTCACATTGTGGAAAGGCTTTTTTTTTTCTTTGTGGCGGATATCGTTTGTGATCCTGTTCGCCACATGACTGAATAGGAAGCCCCATGTAGTACTGCCTTTCAGCATATGAAGCAATTTGGACATCTACCCCTTTGAAGAGCTAAGTTTCCTCAGTTGTCTGATGAAACTGCTTAACATTTTGGGAGATCATCCAAGGGCAGATCACCCCAGGAGTCATAACGGCCCTGGTGGCTTTTCACTGACCTCAGACTGAGAGATAGCCATTTTTACTGGCCCATGCATCATCTTTCAGTCTCATCTGCTGAGGTCCTGCCCATCAATGGAGGGTGTTTTGTTTCACTGCTGAAGACAATCCAGCATATATGACAGACAGGCTTTTCTTGCAGGAATAGTACACTGAAGTAGTCTGGAGTGGTTAGGTCCTCAGCAGAAGTCTATCAGGCAGAGTGATTCATCTGTAGCTGGTGTCCTAGAAATGGTTACTCTAGAGTAGGATCCTCTCTTCAACAGGTAACTGACTACTTCATCTGTCTCTGGTGAGATACGCTCTTCTCCATCTTTGCAGTGAAAGGCTATTAATCTGCCATAAACTAGGTTTTCTGGTTGAAGGGCACAGAAGAACTACACAGTCTTGGCCTGCCCCAGGAAGTTAGACTTGCAGAGAGAGAGTCATATCTCTTGTTCTTTTGGGTCTCGCTCAGGTACCCTTTAATCCTCTTAATTAGGCCTTAGAGATCTAATTGTCAAGACGACAGTGTTTTCCCTATCTTCAGTGAAGAAGTTAGCCAAGCTATATGGTCATGTGTGCTAAGTCTGTTATACAGACGGTTGGAACATACTCATTCTCGAGTTTATGGTGAAATCTCAAAACCCATCTGTTTCTGAGCCTAGATATGAAGGTATCTTATCCCATCCCTCTGGGATTTCACTGGCAATGATTGCAACAGTGCTTTTGGCCCTCATGCAAAATGTGTGGTGCTATTTGAATAGGATCTAACATTTCAGGTTTGAGGGTCAGCATTTGTTATAAATGGCTTGAGTGGCAGTCCAGGCTGTGTATTTTGTTGCAGGTGAGGGACACAATACAGTGTTCATCAACAGGCTGTCGTCCAAGAATGTGACTGCTTCCACTCTCCTCATTACAGAGGAATTGGTGTAGAGCATTTGGGTATGAATACTATATTTACTACCTACTATCCTGTACGTATGATACGAGGGGCCAAGGTTCACCTTGAGATCTACGGAATTGGGGATTTTCCTTTGAAAAGTACCAAACTCCAGCACCCAAAATACTAGGCTGTATAGGTTACAGGAGCCTTCCTTCCTCTTCTCAAAAATGTTGTGACTGGGAATCTAGCAAGTCATGAGTGAAAGACCGAGCAACCTTGTAAAAGTTCAAGACAATGCCTCCCACCTCAGAGTGAGTCTGTTTTATGATCTTTTATGAAAGATAAAGGTATGTACTCTCATAGTAAACAAATAGCATTTGTTTTAAATAGTAATGTAAATTGAATAGATGCAATCCTGAAGTCTTTTTATCATAATCCCACCTATAACCATATTGTGCCCCATAGTCTTAGAAAAAAAGGACAGTACAGACATGCGAGTGAGAAGGATTTCCCCTGCTTGCCCACCTACTGCCATCTGTAATAGGCTTTCTTGATTGCACCAGCTAAATAAAAGAATTTTAAGGTCTGAAAACCTCATGAGATTTCATTTTACATACTTTACAAATATTCCTAATTTGACATTCCATATCATAGTGATACAGACAAACTCTCAGTAAAGCCATTTATTTTATAAAAATGCCTTCTGAATGAGTAGTTTGTATTGTATTTTTATTTGATATCATGTTAAAGAAGGCAGCTAGCAGCTCTGTGATTGCACAAACTAAAAATATTGAAAAGTCACATATTTACATTTTTATTCTAATCAGTACATTAAAACTAAAGGGAATAAGAAAAGCAGAGTAGTTTCAAATATTTTAAGGAATAACTCATAATTCAGTTAATGTTGCAATTGTTAGATGACTATGGCAAGTTGTAATTTATAATAATTTTACCAGTGTAACTTGTTGATGGATAACTAGTTCATTGCCATCAAAAAGAAGAAAATTGTATACTGTACTTTGAAATTTTGTTCCTTACGTTTTAATAATTACAGGAGTCATTAAAGCAATGAGCTCGGTTGTTTAATTCAATCTGATAAATCAAGTTCCAAAATATTTATTTTCTAACTAGCAAGCAACCCTTCCTAAATAATCTTTTAGTAACATCTTGGGCTCATTTAAGTGAAGTCAAAATCAAAACCAAACATATGATAACAGTGTCTTAGTGTGCTTGAATATTTATGTGACATGTATTTAAGTTTATTGCATAAACTCATGTCAAAAATTTATCAAGCATAAGGGATTAGGAATTTTTCTGATAACCAGCACACTGCGTAGCTTACTATATACTACCAGGTTTTCCATGTAACTTTAGAATACATTTTTGTATACAAACTTGAGCTTTTTGCCCAATAAAAATGTAATGTATGTTTTTTATTTCTTTAAGGCTTTGTACATCCTTGAAAGTTTTAAACTGCATACCTTTCATCCCTGCATACCCCTCTATAATTAAAACTAATTAGAGTAGACAATATAGTCTTGTGTCAAATATGACATTATCAATTATATTACAGGCTTGTTATACCAGGGTAGTAATTACATATAGTCTTCCCCTGATAATGTCCCTTGAAGGATGGGACCCGAGGTCTTTCCTTTTGCCTGTTATGTTGGTAATCTTCACCTGATGGTGGACTGAAAATGGCAGGGAATATGGGTATGGATGTTCTTTAGTGCTACAAAGAATAAACCAAAGACTAGTACTCATTCTCACAGCTTACCTGCACACTTCATCCGTCCAGCTAAAATCTGCCTAGCACCCCAACTCATCCTACAAGAGACAAAGGAGAAAGACATGAGAAGCAGTTACTCGCACATCCCTCACTCACCAAATACTTTACACAAGGTGCTACTTGTCCCAAAATGGGAGCTGGGCTGCTACAGAACTTGTTGAGCAGCCGACATAGAACCCTAGGAAAACTAACAAGGATTTGTGTACAACTTCCTGCCTGCTGATTGTAAAAAGCGTATGCAATGGTGGTCTGCCACAACCACATTCCTGCATGCAATCCCTTCTGAATCGACTGGTTAATGTATGGGCAATGCCCCTGACCTCTTGAGCTCTTGCCCAGACTGTAGCCATCCTTGCTGAAAAAGGCATGCGCCCACTTGGTTGTCTAACAAAGACAGAAAGAAATCATGTTTTTGAAACCTTTTTCTTTGCATTGCCAGCACTAACAAAGAAACATCAACACTCAGGCCTGAAATGTTGAGCTCTCTCAAGACAGTACTGCAGCATCCTAACAGGACACAATAGCATCCGTCCAGATCATTACCAAGAAAGTCCTCTAGGGAGGATATCGAAAAGGGCTCAACCTAGTGTCAGGGACCAATGGGTCCTGAGTATTTACTGCATAATCCAGGACAAATATGACCGATGCTGATCCCCATCCCCTCAAGTGCTGACAATCATACAAGAGGACAAAAAACTCCCCTACCCTTCTCACCAATGCCAGGGAAAGAAGAAAAATCGTCTAATATCATATCTCTGTATGATGACTTTCATATGCTCGTACAAGCAACGAATGAGGTTCCTCAACACAGTCACATCCCACTCAGGGAACATAAGTTTCCTGGGAGGGCGAGACTGTTCAAAGCATCTCAGGAGTATGGAGATATCCCACAGTGAGGAAAGATCTAGCCTTTTTAGTCATAAAACGAGGCCTTAAGCTGACTTGTGCCCCTTTATGGCCAAGACAGACAAACTTCTCTCTGCAAAGGAAGATGATAAAGTTTGCTATCTTCTAAAGAGTGGCTTTGACTGGAGAGATACTTTGTCTACAGTACCAACTACAGACAACATCCTGCTTCCCCTGATAAACAGCACTGAGGATTTATGAAAGTATCTAAACATCTGTGCAGCAAGAAAAGCCTCTCTCTTACAGATGCTGGATACCTCTATGCATGGGTGGGCAAGCCAGGCTTCTACTTCACTTGCTAGCTTTGGAAGAAGAAGGGGAGGTGGTGATGGCACTCAACAATAAAGACAAAAAGTACTATGACTTTCTTCTCCTTGTCAAGGGCAGCTTAAGATAATGTGGAGGAGAATGTCACCCAGCAATGACACAGACAGCAACACCGGAAGGCACCTCACCGAAGGAATATGTGGTGACATTACAACTTTAGTGGTCACCAGAGAAGTCATCACAGTTACAGGAAGGCTCTGTATAGCCTTCAAAAGGTGAATTAGAGAAAGCACACTCGGCTCTACTTCGAACCCTAGGGAGTGCCACAAATCAGTAAGTCCCTCAGGCTCCACAGCACCTGCAACAAAGGTCGGGTTATGCAAGACTGTCTCCCCTCAGCCCAAAAAGGAGTGTCCTCCCTACGACAACTCCTTTGAGCAAAGTGAAACTACCTTAGAGGAATCAGCCCGTTCATCTTCCCCCATATGGTGGCTTTCCAGTGATGAAGCAACAGGTGTCAATGTTAGGGAAACTACTCCCATAGGAGTGGTAACCCCTGGTGGAAGTTTGACTGGGAGCAAGAAAAAACCAGCGCGAATCTTTGGTGTCACCAACAGCACAGTCATGCCTACAGCATGACACACAAAGTGAGGATCAACCTCAATCAGCACAATAAACCAATTACGTACATACAAAAGTTTCTCTTTCCCCAGGCAGTGTCTAAAGCCCCGTCCACACGATCGAACTTTGCCCGACAGACTTTGTTCGATGTGACGTCAGAAGCGGAGAAACTGCGGATAAGTTTCTGACTTTGTCCTCCTTCTGACGTCACATCATACAAAGTCTGTTGGGCAAAGTTCGACCACGTGGACGGGGCTTAAGGGTTTAACGGTTACCTTTCAGTAGCAGGCAATTGTATATTTGGGCTTTGCAAACTTTATTATTTCATAAAATATGTACGGAAACAGGAAACCAAATACTCATTCCAGCTCATGTTTGCAAGCTAAATTCTGTCAATAATGAAGGTTTGTATTTGTGTAGGAACAAAGCTCATTTGTAATCAGCATGAACACAAATTTATACAGAAGTAATCAAAAAGGTTATTAGTTTGCTAAACAGGTTTCCATAAAGAAAATATCCATATGAAAAAGAGAAAACATAGCAATCAAATTTTTATTATACCATGTGTAATAAAGAGAGAAAACAGCAAATAAATGTTATGTTTTTCAAAAGAGAAAATTAATTTTTTCATACTAACCCATTATACTGCAGGTCACTTTTGTGGTACAGAATTTCCCAAGAAAGCAGATACTAGCTAGGTTATGCGGCATGCACTTTCTGGGCTACACACACACAAACAAACTAGCAGTCAGAAATCACTTTTCATGTGTTCTGCAGAAGTGTGCAAAAAAATGGAGTGTTCTGTATTAGTGTAAGTACAGCCATACCTCGGTTATAGTACAACCCCTTCCAAAAGGCTGTCCTTTAACCAAGCTAATTTTTAACATAAGAAATATAGGAATTGGATTAATGCATACAAGACTTCAAAAATTACAAATTTAAACATTTCAACTTAAGTTTAACTTGCTTAGCATGCAGAAATTATACAATAAGGAATAAATATGTGAAATAAATGCAAATTTGTTCTCAATTTTATTGTAAATAGTCAAGTTGATGGCCTACTGCGTAAGTGGAGGGTGAAGAGTAGGTCAGATGTTATTGTTTGGAAGGGGCCCTTTCCATAAAAGCAATATATAACTTTGTTTTCCTTACTAAAAACCTTGGCCAGTGCTGTTTGTTTTTTCCTGCATTTTAATATATCATTTAACTGCAAGATATAGCATTGTCATTCCAACAGGTTTATAACACTGCAAACTTTGTCAGGGTGATATTATTCAAGTAAACTGCACTTTTCATGTTTTTCTATGATTCTTTTAAATCCAGATTTCCTTTCTCTCTTCTCTTGCATCCTGTTATTCTTTCCTTCTTTTAAATCCAGATTTACTCTCTCTCTCTCTTTGCCATACTGGTATCTCTTGCCTTCTTATTGGTCAAGATGACATATGTTCAGTACAATTATACTGTACACATGTCATCTTGACCAATAAGAAGGCAAGAGATGCCAATTTAGCAGAGATGTGCACAGAGTAAGACCTACGCAGGGACTGAATCCTTCCCTTTGCTTCAGTTAGAAACTACAAACATGAGACATGCTTAACCCATGCATATTTTACCCAGGCTTTCGTCTTTGTGTCCTTAAATCAAGCATGTGTCCGTGAACAGAGAAGATATTTTCTTAATCAAGACATCCTTTAACCAAAACTGTCCGTTACACGAAGCTTCCATTAACTAAGGTATGACTGTACATGTAATGGGTTTGTATGAATTTTTTTTTTTTAATTACTACCAAAGAGGGAAGTTACATGGAACATATCTTGACAAAAGTATTTCAAGATGCTATTCCCTATTTTCTTTCTTTTACTTCTGAGAAAGAAAGGAGACTAGTATTACTCTTTTAGAGGGTAGCGGTTTTCACCATGAAATCCCTTTGTCTGTTTTACAAAAGTTTTTGCTATGCCATTATCAATGGAGTTTACTGACAAACCTTGGGTGGTCCATCTATATAGCAAAGGTTAAAAACAAAACAAAATCCAGGCAGTACAAAAATCAAGATTCATTTGATTTAAAGTTAATGTATACTAACTGACTGGATCACTGTAATCACTGTTGCCACTAAGAGTATCTAACATGGTATTAAGTGAGCATCCACAAAAATGTTCTTAGTGCTTAATGGAGAACAGTAAAATAAAGAGGTTTGTACACACTATGGACTATAAGGAAGATAGTTTAAGTGACCTAATAAGACTGCTGACTTACAGAATGAGTCAGAACAATCTTACTAGTTACTAGCAATACAGATTAGGCATCAGCTCTTTTCCAATGTTTCACAGAAGGGTTACATTAGGTGTACCCCTCAGATTATAAGCAATGTTGATTTTAGGCCTAAGAGTATTATGATGGAAAGTTTAATCTCCAAATATGTTTCTGCAACCAAATAACTTTAATTTCCCATATGTTGACTGAATTTGGGATGAAAGGTGTAAGCATTTTTTTCAATATAATTGACACTGTGTAAGAACAACTGTTTGGGCTTGAACCTTACTGCGCCTCATAAGACAAAAATGTTACAGTCACTTTGTAAAGTATTAAAAAGTATCCACTTAACATTTTTTTAATGAATTTCATCCTGAATTCTCTAGTCTCCTGCTTTTCTAGTCCTTAATATAATTTTTATGTTTTTATCGATTAAGAATTCCAAAGATCACTAGCATCCACCAGTAACAGCAACTTACCAGATAAATGCATTTTAGTTTAACATTGCCATTTTTATGTTTTCTTGTTATCACTATAAATCCAACCATTTAGGTTGTAATCACAAAAATATGAAGACCCTGTGATACTAACCAAATGTTATGCTTAATCATCATCATCATGGTCGCCTCTTGTGGGTCCAGGGCAATTTTGCTTCAAGTCTCTTTCATCATCAAACACTGTTCCACACCAAAGGCAGTAAAGGTACTGAGTCCGTAAGTAAGAAGTGAGAATCATGAGTTTTTCTTGTGGCTCAAAATCAATTTCTGATTCCTCCTCATCTTCTTCATACTCCTCTTCATCATGTTCTTGCATGTAAATTGGCCAAAACCACGTCTCTTCGGGTTCTGTGATGTTTTGTTTTGAATCCATTTCATAACAAATGCGTTGGCTTTTCCTCAAATCATGCCACAGAGATTTCTCTTGTCTTTCATTACGTTTTCTAGCACGATATTCCTCTGGATCTACTACATTCTCTGTTTTTTTCTTCAATTTTCTTTCTTCTTTTTTCTTCTTGTAATCTACAATCATCTGTTGCCAACCCAGTCCAACTCTATCCTGTTTCACATCAACAGAGACAGGTTCAAGTCGACCTTGACCCTCCTTACCAAGACTTGTGCCAGGCTTGTATCCCATTTTTTGAAGCAATGAAAACCCTTTATTGGAGGAGTTGAGGGCTGTGTTAAGCCCTTCCTCTAGTCTTTCTTTTTGAACTTCCTTGACAGAACGAAAACTTACTTTATGCTTAGAATCCTTTTCCTTTTTCTTCTTTTCCATATTAATTTTTCTCTTAGCAGCATGTGAGTGAACAAGTCCAGGTCTAATATCATTACTCCCAGTACACTGAGCTAAAAAGTCTGCAGACATATAATCAATTTCCTCTTCAGAATCGGCCATACTTATCTCAAAGTCAGTCAGTCACAAATCACACAAATGGGAAGTGTCCCAGTATTCCAGAACTGATTCTCAGTCAACACAGAATACAGTAAACATCTCCTCTTGTCCAGAATACTTTATGTATTGCTTGCAGCCAGTCTGACTGAAAAGATAAAATGGCAAAGTTAGTACCTTACATCTATACACATTCATATAAAACTGGTCCAGTAACAGATTTAAATTCAAAATTAGAGTATATGGGATGTTGAAATGCTAATACAGCAGTGCTGTACTTTTGGGAATATGATTATACTTTACCAATTATAGAAAGTTATTTAATGCAAATATGAAAAGCATCCTGTAGTAACAGAATGCACTCCATTTTTGTCTTTAAAGAAAAAAAAAGGGAATTTTTGGAGCAAAATATTAAAACAAAAATACATATAAATAACAGTTGTAAAATCCATAAACTCAAACTTACTATTTTATTTTGTATACTGCTAGATAGGTATGGAATGATCAGCAATACTTCCCCATTCCATAAGCATGCTAAGCACTGGATACAAGAATGAGAATCACTTCCCCAAAGGGGTCTGTCTCTTTGCAACGCCTAGTGAAATTTTTACAATTAATGTCTAGCTTAAAATAGTTAAGAAAAACCATAAAGCGTTCCTTGAAAGATGAACACTAAAGGAATCTTATCACATTTGACTTCCAGAAATAACTCACTTAGGGTAGCATTATATAAGCATCATGACCTATGTGATGGTCAGGGAATTAATCTACAGTATAATCATCATGACCAAGTTATGTTATATGAGGTCAATGTCAGCTACAACATGAGATGTAAGAAAGTTATAAAAGGAAGGTGCAATATATATATGACAATCCTTCATCCTGCAACTATTGTCTTAACCAAAAATAAATTTTTTTTTTTTAAGTAATTTGTATTTTTTATAAGTATATAAATCACACCTTTTTATGTAATAATATCCTTCAGAAAGAGCCATTATCTGCTGTTGACCTAACAAGGGAGTTCAAGGAGGGTGAGTAAAGGAAGACCTCAGTCACTTGCATTTGCCTAACACTTGCTTTGGCATCAGGCACTAAGCAAGGATAGTGACATGGGATTAAGATAAAAGGGTATGGTTTATATACCTAAGAAAAATACAGGTTCCTTTGAAAATTTATTTGTTCCACAGAAACACAGATCATTACCTTTTATTTAAGTGATTCACTCCTTAGTTGGGAGTCTCATCTGACAGCCAAGTTGAATCTTTACCCAGAAATGCCATGTCCCAGTCACAAAAGTGAACTGGGGATGGATGATCCTTGTAACCTCCTACAGTATTTGGTTTGGCATGGAGATGATAGCATTAGAGCTCGTGAGCCCATCTGAGATACGTTTGAGATCTTGTTTGATAAGAAAATGCTTAGAGAACCAGGTGTGACCCTATACGGGGTGACACAAGTCAGAAAGCAGCTAAATCTGGCCAATATGACTGACAGGTTGTATTATAGCTACACCTGACTCCTACCCTGTTCAAAGGGAAAGTAGAAACAGTCACATCTTATCAACTAAAGCTCTGAGACTAGGTGCTTGACTGAGTTGCCACCTCAGTTTTGAGGAGGGAAGGCCCCTCCTGACACTGGACACATACGGCATGGCCACCCTAAAGGCACAGATGTGGTTCATCAACCCAGGGGACTTGAAGGAAACCACACAGAGGACCAAGGTGTCCTGGTTATCAGAACTCTTCTCCACCGCCTGCTCCACTTTACTCTTTAGAAAGCATAAACAGGAAACCATGATTGAACAGTTCTGCAAAACAAAACTACTCCCAGCTGAAACTTGTCAAGAGCTTTCTTGGTTGCTGGATAGCAATCAAGTTTGACCTACAGATCAGACTAGTAACCTCATCCAAAGCATCACAAACAAGTAGAAGCTGATAGCCGTCAGAACTGCCTCACCTGTTGAGAAAGCCCTGGAGTACAATAACAAGATGAGCTCGACTAAAGGGATAGGGTTACTTCCCCAAGATCATTAAGCTCAAAATGAGCCAAATGATCTTTACATTACAACTTTGCATGAGATAGTTCTGAAGAAAGTCTCAGGTGCTAACAGATTCCTCAAAGCAAGGGTTGGATTCTGTCCAAGATGAAGGTTGCTACACCAATCTGCCCTGGCAAAAACTTTCAGATCGTAAGCATGGACAATCAGTCCTACCGGTTCCAATAACTAAACAACAACTTGATGTAGACTTTTAACCTCTCAAAAATTACACATTTTTAATTAAACGGTATTTTTCATAGCTAACAAACCTTTGGTCTTAATGGTAGGATAAATCTTCTGGTGCCATCTCGGTACCAATTAAAAACAATAAAAAATTGTAAATGCAAGGAATCTGTGGCATCTGGCATCCAATTCGTAGTTGAGGTGGAAGCACATCAGAGACCAGGCTTCAATTCAGTGACACATCAGTCTTTCTTCCAACCCAGGATGAAACATAAGAAGGGTGGCGAGAGTTGGGCAGTCAATGTTAAGAAAAGGCTACCAAGGAATAGGGCTTACGCTATCAAATGTAGCCTGAGATGGGTTTATAGGTGAGCCTATCCAAGGTTAGATGTAAAAAGGTAGGTCACTATAAAACAACAACCTAGGCTAAACAAAGAAGATGAGCAATTCTGTCAAATGTTACCATTAACATTTAACTTTAAAACATTATTACTTGGTGGATTTGAAAATAAAAAATTTTTATGGGTAAAACCTGAAACTACTACAGCAGCCTAGTTCCTGACAGTTGACGACAGGATTGTAAATTTTTGTCCATGTTTTTGTTTATGTTTGTCTTTTGTTAATGATGATGGTATTTAGGCTAGCACCAATGTTTTGTTTTATATTCATCCCCAACATGGTCGTACTAAACATGGCAGCCATTTTGCATGTAAACTGGAAGTTTTCAAAACTAGAGGAACCGTTTCGGGTTTTACCACATAACCTTAATCTGAAAGACAGTTACCCTGTCGATGGGAGATGTCTTTGTATTTTACTCATTTTGTGTTTTCCCCAACCCAAAAACCCCACTTTCTCACTGAGGTTCCCTGAATTGTAAGATAGGTATACCTGGGTAGGCCTAAATGAAGGTGAGGCCCCAAAAAGTAGCCTCATGTACCAACGAAATGAGGATGTATATCAGAAAAACAATCAACGTACACACATAAAACAAAATACTATATTTTCAAATCCAAAATCCCATATGGGTTTACAAAGAAAAAGACACCATGGTAGATATAAGAAATAGCGCCGCATTGGGTATTTTCTTGGAAATTGACATTTTCTGAAGTATTATGGTTGCTTAATAAGAATTTACCGTTACGTATTTTTTGTTAGTCGACTGTAGGGTAAAAGACAGAATGGCGACATAGCGGCCACCGATCCCTGAATGCGGCCACTTCCCATAAGAGCACTTGAATGATGCCATTATGTATTTCATATTTTAGTGGAGAACACTTACTTCGAAAGGAGTACAGAGGTCACAGTGTGCTGCCTGGTTGGGCCACAACTCTTGACAAATGCTCATGAGTCATGGCAGCGAATTCAAGTACTTGGAGCGAGTGAATATCCGCGGACCCCCAATTTTCAAAAGAAAAAATATCTGCGGACCGCAGATTTTCAAGGGGAAAAAGTTTGTTGATGTGTGCTGTCAGTAAGAATGTGGTGGAATGGCACTTCGTGCCTTATCTGCATATTTAAATGGCACAGGATATTGGTACGGCAGCCGTATCCCTGATTGCGATAGATATTGGTACGGCAGTGAATTGCGCATGCATCAGTTTCAGACTTCCTGCCGTACAAATAACATAGTGTAGTGGGGTACGTCAGATTCTGTCAGTGGTGCCGTATTGTGCTATTGTCTTGCTGTAGGTACGGCAGTTTGCTAATCATGCAGCAGTTGCCGTACACTGTTGCTAAGAGCTATACCTAGTTACGGCACTAGAAGAACAGCAACAGTAGTAATAATAGTCGAACTGAATTGTTTTGCTGAACATGTTCAATTCAAAATGTCAAAGTGAAGCACCATACTGTCATCACCAAAGCCCCAAAACATTTTGGCAGTAAATGAAAATATAAAAAATCACAATAATACTTAAACACACTTAGATTTTGACAATACAGGCGGTCCCCGGGTTACGACGGGGGTTCCGTTCTTGAGACGCGTCGTAAGCTGAAAATCGTCGTAAGCCGGAACATCGTCAAAAATCCTATGAAAACCTTACTTTTAAGTGTGTGCATTGAACTATGTAAAACTGCATTCTTATGGCATTTTTCATCAAAAAAAACCTTCAAATATTGATTATTTTGCATTTTTGGTGTCATATTTCATCTCCCAGATGAGCTTTGTAGGCGTCGTAACCCTGGAACATGCGTCAAAACCCTGGAACATGCGTCAAAACCCTGGAACATGCGTCAAAACCCTGGAACATGCGTCGTAACCCTGGAAATAACGTCTATTGACAAGCGTCGTAACCTCGGAACGTCATAAGCCGACACCGTCGTAACCCGGGGACTACCTGTATATATGAAAAATAAAACTAAACTAATCAATCTGTGTACTTCAAATATTCTTTGAATCTCCTCTGCACCGTGTAATAATACACCAGTTTTCGCTGAAAAACAGATGTTTTCAGGTTTCAACGAGCTGACAAAAGCAATAGACGTCTAAAGAGTCAAACTTCCAGAACTTGTATATCCGTAGGTCACAAACGATCAAGTCAGTCCTGAAAAGAGCTCTGAAGAGGAAATTCCAAGAAGACTTGAAGTACTACACAGAAATCGTGCTCTGCTGTATTCATGGTAGGTAGTAAGGAAAACTACCAAAGTCAATCCCCTGGTAAACAGCCTAATCAATCGTAAGTACTAATCATCCAAATCAGGTCTATATTAACAGCATGTTTTCCATATTGGACGCACTACTGACTGCTGCACTACCTTACTAGCTAAGCTTCAAATCTTCTTTGAATCTCCTCTTCGGAGCTCTTTTCAGGGCCGATTCGATCGTTCGTGACCTGTAGATATACAATTCCTGGAAGTTTGAATCTTCGTAGACATCTAGGCTATTGCTTTTTTTCAGCTCGATGAAACCTGAAAACATCTGTCTTTCAGCGAAAACTGATGTATTACCTATTACACGGTTCATAGTTCCACGCTGGACGAGTGGTTTTCGAGCTGGGCTGCCAATCCGGTGGTCCCAGGTTCGATTCCCGTCTCGGTCAACGCGGAATCAGAGAAATTTATTTCTGGTGATAGAAGTTCATTTCTCGATATAGTGTGGTTCGGATCCCACAATAAGCTGTAGGTCCCGTTGCTAGGTAACCAATAGGTTCCTAGCCACGTAAAAATATCTAATCGTCGGGCCAGCCCTAGGAGAGCTGTTAATCAGCTCAGTGGTCTGGTAAAACTAAGATATACTTAACTTTACACGGTTCATGTTGGTAGGTCGTCATTTTCTTGCTGTCACTGACATGCCTGAGGCGGTAAACAAGGGTTCACACATGCACAATTCACAGCCGTACCAATAGCTATCTATCACAATCAGGGATACGGCTGCCGTACCAATATCCAGTTCATATTTAAATATTCTTGGCAAGCTTGTTTGTTCTGGCAAGAGGAATTGTTTTGCTGCACGCACTAGCCTCATGGTTAAGATCAACTGGGTCCTTAGATAGGAGCTGTAACTGTGTACCGCGGATATACAAACTACCCAAATTAATTTACGAACTGGATATTGGTACGGCAGCCGTACCCCCGATCGCGGTAGATATTGGTACGGCAGTGAATTGCGCATGCGCGAACCCTTGTTTACCGTCTCACTCATATCCAAAGACTATATACTGAAGTATATAACGCAGTCTTTGGGCATATCAGTAACAGCAAGAAAAAAATGGTGACGGAACATCATGAAACGCGGAATAATAATTAGTTTTTTCGCCGAAAAACAGATGTTTTCAGGCTTTAACGAGCTGAAAAAAGCCATAGACATCTATGAAGACTCAAACTTTCAAAAATTTGGTAATTCATGATATATACGTAGGTCACGAACGATCGAATCGGCCCTGAAAAGAATTCCGAAGAGGAGATTCAAAGAGGATTATATAAATAACAATAATATACACTACCATCGTACCTTTGGTGACTTTCTCGGCCCTTTATTCTGCCCGACATCGGCAGTTGCAAGGGCCGTTATACACTTTACTATTCTTTTAATTCACTTCATTGGGTATTGCAGCTGTCTGAGAAGACGATGGAATTTACCAGGTAGTGAATGGCAAAATTAAACAAATTTTCAGCACCTATTCCATTAAAATTGGGATAGTGTTTGTTTTTCTAGTACAAAAAAGCGGGACAAAATTCACAAAAGCAAAACAAAAAAAAGGGGGGGGAGGGACATTTTGCTAACTAAAAAAAGGGGGACAGATGTTCAAAAAGCGTGACTGTCCCGCCTAAAAGCCGAACTCTGGTTTACATAATACAGTATGATTAGCAAACTGGTAAACGGATATACCTAGCTAACTGCCGTATCTACAGCAAGTCAAGAGCGCAATACGGCACCAATGACAGAATCTGCCGTACACTCACCGCACTATATTTGTACGGCAGGAAGTCTGAAATTGACGCATGCGCAATTCACTGCCGTACCAATATCTACCACGATCGGGATACGGCTGCCGTACCTATATCCTGTGCCATTAATTTAAGGGAAGGTGGCCGCTATGTCGCCGCTCGGTCATTCACCCTAATTAAACTGGCCCCACCCGGGCTATAGGTAGCACTAAACAGGGCGAAATACTAAGTGTACATTTGACTCGCCCAAAATCTCTAGTGGCTTTTGTATTAGCCAGACATTCTTAACCTTACTAGAGAGAAGAGAGAGAGAGAGAGAGAGAGAGACTAGTAGCTATTAGTACGTACTACTAGGCTATAGGTATACTACTACCTAGGTAACCTACGCTCACTGGATTGGCCTAGCCTTATCCTTTGCCTATAGGTATGCCTACGGACTAGATTACAAAAACCTGAATTGTTCGAAACCTCTCAACAGTCATAGCTAACTGGGTACAAAATTACCTTCTGATTTAGTACAAATTGGACAATGTAACGGGGATACGTAGTAGTAGTAGTAGTGGGTGGGATATGCCTTTGAAACGGCTCCCTTGCTTCTTTTATTCCTCCTTTGTTTGTGTTTGCTTGAGCTTCTTCTCTCTGAAATACCACATTTCTTTTATAAAATCTTTCCGATTCTCCACTTCCTCCCTCATTAGTACTACCAATAAGATTATATTTGCTACTAATTCCTCTTTATTTTCTTGATATGGTTGCTGCATAAAGCTATATCTATTTCTAATTTCATTGTATGCTGGACAGTAAAGTAAGAAATGTTCTAAATTTTCATTTTGTTCCTCACAGTATAAACATTTTGTATCTTCTCCTTTTATCCTATTTCTATCATTTAATCCTAGTATACCTAGTCTGCCCTACTGATCAGCATTGTTTTTTTCAGTGTTATCATACCAGATTCTTCTCTTATGTTTTCTTTATATTTTCTGTAGATTCTTAATGTTGACTTTTCATTCATTTCTTTCTGCCATATTTTTCTGTCCCAATTGTTTATTATTTCTCTTAACTGTTTGTCTTTAACTGCTTCAATTTTACCTAAGTTTATGTTTAGTTCTTTCATATATTCTTTTACTTGCATTATCCAGGGTTTTTTTTTTTTTTCATACTGATCCATTGTTATCTCATATAGGAGCCTATTTCCACCATTCTTCAGTGTATGTTTTCAGGTAGAAAAGTTTATTCTTCATATCTCTAGATTGGCAGGAAGTGGCCCCTATTTCAGATCTTAACGCACAACTTGCTGTGTACTTGGCGCTTTCACTGTTGCTCTGTATACTTTATTATCTATCTTCTGCAATTCATTTATTGTTTTCCTGTCAAGTTTCATGACTTCCATTGCATACATTGAATGAAGCATCACTAGTCCTTTCCAGTACAATTTTCCTATTTTACCCTGCTACAAGCTTTTATGATGACTGCATTAGCCATATTTGCCATCTGCTTTGCTTTAATTTGGGCCCTTTTTATCTGTTCTCTGAAGCAGTCTTTCATGTTGTTGATTTTGTTATCTAGGTATTTAATATCTTAACTATTTTTAATATTCCTTCTATGTGCTCCATATTCTCCACATCATCGATACTGTACCAGTCGTTATATATTAGTATGTTACTCTTGTCCTTGTTATGTTTAGGCCACATTCACCTGCGATTTCCATAAGGAATTTTTTTATTGATTATTTTGTTATTTCTTCTAGTGTGTGCCCTAGTATTAACCCGTCGTCTGCATATAGTAGTGCCACTATCCTTATTACTTCATTTCTGAAACCTTCTGTATTTTCTAATTTTTCTATTATCAGGTACGTTATTAATAGAAAGATATGGTTGAGCCATTGCATCCCTGTCTTATTCCATTAGTTACATTAGTTCTTTTGTTCTATATTGTTAAGGCATAGGCTTGTTACATCATTTGTATATATCTTTGCAACTGTATTTATTACTTCTGCATGTAGTCTGTATTTTCATCATGACCTCAATGAGCTTTTTCCTATTAACTGAGTCAAATGCTTTTTGGAAGTCTATTGATACTACAAATAATGGGTCCTTTCTTCTGTAAGTTTCTTGTATGCAGTATTGTAAGATATATAAATTATCGATTCCTTCTCCTTTGTGCGGTAAAGCCGGATTGCAGTTCATTCATTTTTCCTATATTCTAATATTTTTTTCTATTTTGGTTCTCAGGATACCCCATGAAGATTTTATATGATGCATTTGTTAGAGCAATTGGCCTTAGATCTTTGACTGTGGGGTTTTGTTTTTTGGGCGTGAGTGTTGTTTTTTACTTAAACCAGCTTTTCTGCGTTTTCCTGCCCTTCATATTTCATTTAAAACATTCTGCCAATTCTTTTGAAGGTTGTTACTTTGTAAGAGTAATTTGAACAGTACTGGCTTCATTCCATCTGGTCCTGGTGCTTTTTTTGTCTTCATTTTTCTCAAGTTGATTTTTCACATCTTCTTCTGTTATGTTGATTTCTTCCATGGGTCTAATCTCTGTCTCTGTTGGGTCATACACTCCATGCATATGTTCTCTTAAAGATACGTTATATGGCATTTCATCTGCTGTCCTAATCTTTTCACTATTGCTTCCATGACATGTTTGTACTGTTCTTTCTTGCTTTCATTCATATCTCTCCTATTTTGTTTTCTTCTTCTTTTTGGTATAGTTGTTTCCCAGAATTTTACCCAGCTCTTTCCCTAGGGTTTCGTCCTTCATCTCTTGCTTATTTTCATCGAATATTCTTATCCATTCTTTTTCTGATGGTCTTTCCTCTCAGCATGTCTATATATTCCCAGATTTTCCGTGGTCTGTTTTTATCATTCATTATCTCATTTCTAATCTTTTCTTCATATTCTTCATATGCTTTCCTTTATTATTATCTGTTACTTTTTGTTTTTGTTTAAGATATGCTTCTTCATAGTATCTTCTTTCTTCTATACTTGTGGCTTTCCTTTTTTAATTTGTTTATATACCCCTTCTTTTGGCTGATTTCTTTCTTTGTTTCTTTGGTGACCCATACTGTTTCTATTTCTTCTTGCTTTTCTGTCTTTAACCTTCTTTTGATTATCTTCTCTAAGTTATTTGTTTTTTGGCTCCACTCTTGATTCTTTCTTCCAACTGGGTTAGATCTCCTTTTCTGTCTTGTTGGCTTACTTTATACTCTATATATTCAAGGTATTTCCTGGTAGACTCTTCTGTAACTTTCAAATATTTGATTTCTTTTGTTTCATTTCTGAATGTTTTCCTTACTTTAGTGTTCATTATGAATTGGACCTTTATGAGGTGATGGTCTGATAGATCATATTCATATTTTCCCTCGTCTATCTCCATAGCATTCATATTTTTTTATACCTATTTTGGTTGACTAGGGCAAAGTCTATGGCACTGTTCTGGTCTCCTCTACTCCAGGTTATCTCTCCTTTGCAGCTGGGATCTCCATTTAATAGCGTTAAATCATATTTTTCCATCAATCCATAACATATTTTTCCATTTTGGTCAAGTTTCTTGTGTCCCTAGGAAACCTAAATGCCCATTGTAATCCCCAAGACTGATCATAGGCAGGTCTGTGGATTTTTCTATGGCTACATGTAAGGCGCTTTATTATTCGTTTATTTCTTTCTTTATCACTAGTTGACATGTAGACCAGAATTATGTTGAATATTGTTGTTCTATAATCAACCTTTACTATAAGAATGTCTTTGTGTTCCGACTTTTCTTTTTCTATCTGGATCTCTCCTATGGTTCTGTACATTATTAGTAGGCCTCCTCCTTTGGTGTCATCTTCATCTCTCATTGAGTCTACCACTCTGATGCTTGTTGGGAATAGTAATTTTTTGCTGTTTAGGTGTGTTTCTGTGATGCATATTGTGTTTTTCTTTTGTTATCTCCACTAGCTCGATTATTTTTGCTTTTGTCAGTCCTTGGCGTTTTATAAGCTTTATTTCAAGATTTCTTGATATATCTTCTGTCTTGCTCCCTATTTTTTCGCTTTCTCTATTTACAAAATTGCATCTACCATCTAACCCTTTATCTATCTTTTGCAAACCACTTTTTTCTTCTAGGTCTAATAGTCTAAGATTGTTACTAAAGTTACTTCCTACACCTACCTGCCCTAAACTAATTTCCCTTCTACTTCCTCCCTCAGAGCTCTTAACATTACTACTAGATATTCTATTTTCTCCTAAATCTATTTATTTACACTCCTAAAAATATTATTACTCCCTATCTTCTAAATTATTTACAATTCCTATCTACTTTACATTTTCCTACCTCTAACTCATTTACACTTCTAACAATTTCTTGTTTCTATCTATATTCCCCTGGACTTCCTTTTTAGAGCATTCTAGTCGTCTGAAAGTTTTCCCTTCTCTTCAGCTCTCCCTTACTTATGAACCATCCTTCCTCTTTGTTATCCTGCTTTTTCTTTAATTCAGATCTTAATATGCTATCTTTTTCTCTTTCTTTAGCAGTCATGTCTGGAACTATAGATATTTTTTTGTAAATATCCTTCTTTGCATTCCTTAGCAGTCTGGCACTTTTTAATATGTTCCACTTTTCCCTCTCATGGCTGAGTTTCACTAGGAGTGGTCTGGGCCTTGATCTGCCTATCGCCTCATTGTTTTGTCCTTGTTGCAGTCGTGGCCTACCTAACCTTACTACATCTTTAATTTTCCATTCGTCTTTATTAAGGTTAAGTTATTTTGTGAAAATTTCGTTGCACCTCTCTTCATCTAGCTTCAAGTTTTCTGTTTCCTCTCCTGCTATAGGCTCTGGCAAGTTAAATATGATTAGGTTTTCCTTCCTTCTGTCTTTGTCCTGGGCCTCTCTTATTTCTTCCTGAATTGTTTCCCTTATTCTACTGCTGCTGAGGATCTCTTCCTTTATGTCTTTTGCTAGGGTTTCTTTAATGTCCCTACTCTCTTCCTTTATGTCTTTGACTAGGGACTCTTTAATGTCCCTAAGGGTTATTTCTATTTGCATAAGTCTACCTTTAAGCATCTGGTTCTCTTCCCTGAGTTCTTTGTTCTCCCTTTCCTTCTGGTCCTGACTCTTACTACAATCTGCACAATACCATTTTATTACATCTACAGCTCTCTGAATCCCAGCATACTGATCATTAGTGATATTGACGCAGTTTGTATGAAACCATTCCCTACATTTATCGCATTCTAGCGCCTTTTGTTGCCTACCTACTTCCCTTCTACACTGTACTAGGATTAGTAGCAGTAGCAGGAAGGTTTAGCCTTTAGAACGAAAGGTCGCTTCAGTAGAGTTCCTGCCTGAGGTTTAAACTTGACGACTTCCTTAAAATTCATTTTTAGCCCCTTAATTAAAGGCCAGATAAACATTAGAAGAATGTTGTGATATATCTAAAATACTTTATAAACATTGTATAATACATGAAAAGTTTGCAATTAACTATTCACACTACATGTGTGCGCGCACGCGTATACACACACACACACACACACACACACACACATATATATATATATAATATATATATAATATATATATATATATCAATAGAGGGATCCACAGTAATATCCTTGTTTATCTAGATATAATATTATTTTGGATGGAAATATATCAAAGCTTAAAGTTTTCGTCCACCCTCCTGTCCCTCTTGATTGAGACTGCCTTGACGAAGTTATGCATTTTTCAGCTGACTGCTGAAATGCATAGCGGGCAAGAGGGCTTTCGAACTGGGAGAAATATCTCCCAGTTCGAATCCAAAAGTCTCAATTTTCTTCTTACTTAAATTTGTTTCCACTCTTCTACTATCTTTAACTCAGTTGCTCAACCTATCTGTCCCCCCCCCCCTCTTCACTAAAACCTTCTTACAGGTTGGGCAGGGGCTGGGGCTTTGTTTTTTTCGCATTGGCTCTTTCTTGATCCAAATGGCAAGAGGCTGTAGAGGTTTGGTCCGCCTCTCGAGTATGTTTGGACCCTGAGGATGTTGATATGATTTCATAGCAATATCCATCAGGGCGGAACTACCTAGGGGGACTAGGCCTGCGGAATCCGGGGAGGTATAGTCTCTACGGTAGGACTCTCGGCATTCTTTCCGGTGTGCCCTCTATTGTAACAGATGATGGGATTGATTGCATACTAGTTATGCCCTCAGTCCTATCAAGCGGGTTTTGCTTACACTTGAGCCACTCATGTTATGGTAGAGCTATCCCTTCGGGGTAGGGTAGGGAGTTGGACATATGGGATCACCGTCTCTGCTGAGTGTCTTTGGTGAGAGAGGGGGTTGTGCGTGGGGCCTGGTTTTCTGCCTGATTTGCAGTAGGTTTTTCAAATTTCTGCTGAAGGATTAATGAATAACGACCCTATGATAAACTCCCCCCGGACAATGCGACCACTTGACACTACCCTCCATCTTCGACCTCTGGCACGGACAAGGACAATCCTATAGAAAATTCAGTTATACAAAAGAGGACCCATGACAAGACCTTGAATGTGGCCATGGAAAGTTCTAGCAGTGGTGAGAGAATCCTTTATGTTGATAATCTCTCCTCAGACTTCAATTGTTTTACGTTTATGGAAATGTTTGGAAGGTTTGGTGAAATTAAAGTCATAAAGTATGTGAAACTAAAGATTTTGCATTTTGGAGGGTTTGGATTGAGTATACAACTCATAATAATGCCATGATGCTCTCAGTGTTCAACTAAGGAAAACTTAAAATGTATGTTAATTCATAAAATGCCCCAGAATATTGAAGTTGATTCCTTTTATCCAGCAGAGTCAGTCAGGAAACTACAGATGGGAAATGTAAGGTGAGGACATCATTACCTGCCAGGTGGCTAATTGTTTCTACAAAATCAGAATTTTGCAATCTTTTCCACTTCAGGAAACATTTTGAGAACATTGGCAGGAACATTGACCAACTCTGACATTACGAGGTTTGGTAAAGAATAGTTTTTTGGTTCATGCTAAGTCTTATAGACAAAGGTCCACTGATCTCTAAGTTGAAAAATACTGATATGATAAAAGAGGTCAAAACCAAACACTATAGTTTTAGTTATGCCAAGGGAGTAGTATTCAGTCAAGACCTATATGAACTGCCTGACGAGGAATTGCTGGAAATGTGTGATGATAAAGTGTGGAAGATTTTCAAGGTTCCAAGATCAAGAATGATTATTTTCACTTTTAATAATGATCAAGTTCCTGATTATATATATGTTGACAAGGAGAGATTTCCTGTTAGACCTTTTAAGCATAGACCACTCCAATGTTTCATGTGTTTTGATATGGTCACTCGGCAAAGATATGTACTAGGAACCAGCTATGTTGCTGCCTGCTCCTTAAAAAAGCATGAAGGCGAATGTACTACCCCAGTATTTTGTATAAATTGTAAGGGAAATCATAATGCAAGGCATAAGGAATGTGAGTCATTTAAAAAGAAGTGTTAGCCATAGAGAAAGCTCATGCTGAACATCTAAGTATAGCCAGGCAAAAGAACTTTTGTTTCCAGACCTCAATATATGAAGTAGTAGAAAAAGTGGAAAATCTAATATAAAAGATCTATCTAGAATACCAACTTCAAAGTCAAAGCTTCAGCTATCCCCTTCTGAGCTCGAAGTACATTCAGCATCTCCGCCTTCATCCAAGAAGGCCCCTTTGTCCACCCCTCCCGATGGGCCTTCCTCTGGGCTTCTGGGAGGTCTCTCGGGTCTTCTAATGTAGAAGCCTCACAGGCAGCCTCGCTGCCTGATCTGGGTATGTCCCAGAATGCACCTTGATCAGTGCACCTCATAAGGCTCAGGTGCACGCTGCAGAGATGGTGCCTCTTAGAAATAGAGACCCCGTACTCCATCATCATCTCCACCTATATCCCCACACCATAGTAGGGTTCCCAAGAGAGAAATAGCAGGTCTCTTGAAGGATCTGCCTAGTTCCTCTTTGAAACAAAGACCAAGACCAAGTCTTTCCAGAGCAGCCCAATCCAAGTCCAAAAAGTAAAAAAAAAAAAAAACCTAATAGTAAATAATGGCTCTATGTCAGTGGAACATACGAGGTTTCCATTCAAACAGAGAACAGGTCCGGGTCCTTTTCAAGGAGCATAATTTAGCTGCCCTTTGTTTGCAAGAGACTAAAGTTGGTAATGTTTTTCTCCTAGAACTGTGGACAAAAACTTTATTTTTCACAGATCTCCACCACCTGTAGGTGAACGTGCTCATGGTGGTACATGTATTATTGCTGGCCAAGTCAACTACCACAAAAAGTTATCAAATTAGACTCCATATTACAAGCTTGTGCAACACAGATTTTCATCAACAAATGGGTCACTCTGTGCGCTCTTTATCTAGAACCTGGCCTAGAAACTCGATTGGTGGACAGAGCTGGCAATCCAAGACAATTAGAGGTTGAAGATTTGCAATCACTTTTAGATCAACTACCTCAGCCTTTCATTCTGATGGGAGATTTCAATGCAAAACATACTTTGTGGGGGGAAGGTAGGTGTGATCACCGTGGTCTTATAATTGAAAGATTAATAGATTGCAATGATGTAGTTTTAATGAACGATGGTTCTCCTACAAGGTTTGATGTAGCCCATAACTCTTGTTCAGCAATTGATCTTACAATATGCTCGTCGTCATTACGATTAGACTATAAGTGGTCAGTGGATGAAAATCTCTATGGGAGCGACCACTATCCCATCCATCTTAAGTATGTACAAAATACACCCTCCCCATCTTTACCCAAGTGGAAGATAAAGGAGGCAGATTGGCAGCTGTATGAAAAATCTATCCAAGTCAATCGTAAGGCCAATGAATTTCCTTGCCCCTCGGCAGCCTATGAATATCTCGCTAGTATAATGATTGGAGGGGCAATGAGGTCAATTCCTAAAACATCAGGGAAACCCCGTCGTCCACTGGTACCTTGGTGGAATAATAAATGTGCCTTGAGTAGGAAAATTGCAAGAGCCAGTTACAAGCGATATCGAAGGCGACCTGTCTTGGTTAATAGAATAATATACAAGAAAAACCTCGCCAAACAAAAGCAAGTTTTTAAAGAAGCAAGGAGGGAGTCCTTCGTTAGGTACATATCAGAATTAAAATATAACTCTCCACTTTCTCTGGTTTGGGATAGAATCCGTACTTACTAGGGAAATTTTCCCCTTCTCCTTTACCTATTTTGAAAATCAACTTGGTAGTTATATCGGATGCAAGAGAGGTGGCAGAGGCCTTTGCTCGGCACTTTTCAAGCATTTCAAGCCCCAGTCACTACTCCCCTGAATTTCGCAATATTAAGAGAACATGACTATAGTTAATCCGCCTGTTTGTTCAAATTCTGAGGCATATAACCTTCCATTTAGTATTGTCGAATTCGAATATGCCTTATCTTTGTCCTCTCCAACATCACCTGGAGAAGATGATATTATTTATGCAATGATTTTTCACTTACCTCTGGAGTCAAAAAAATTCTTTGTCGATGTTTTAAACGAATTCTGGTGGGCTCAGGGACTTCATATAAGTTGTGGAAAAACTCTGTTATAGTTCCTTTTTTAAAACCCGGAAAGGACCCTAGTCATCCCAAAAGTTATAGGCCTATTGCTCTTACCAGCTGTGTCTTCAAGATTTATGAACGAATGGTGAATTTTCGTCCTGATATGGTTATTAAGAAACAAAGAACCTGTTGTCGAAGAGGCAATTTGGCTTTCGCAAGAATAGAAGTACATTGGATCCCTTATTATGTCTCACACGTGAGATTCAGAATGCTTTTGCAGTCCAAAATCAAACTATTGCCGTGTTCTTTGATCTGGAAAAAGCATTTGATACTACTTGGAGGGTTGGTATTTTAATGCAGCTGGTTGAATGGCGTATTGGTGGCAATATGTTTAATTTTGCCAAAGACTTCCTGTCTGACCGGTACCTTAAAGTTAGAATTGGCTCTACCTTCTCATCAGAGTATCTTCAGGAAGAAGGCATTCCACAAGGGAGTGTGCTTAGTCCAACCTTTTTTAATATTGCCATTATGGTTTACTTGAACATCTCCCTGTGGAGTAACTGGTCAAGCATTCGCGGATGATATTGTTATCGTCTGTAGTAGAGCTACTGCAGTTGAAGCTTGTACTAAAATTCAGTTTGCAATTAATGCTGCTACTTCCTGGGCTAATAGTAAAGGTTTCAAATTTTCTGCAGAAAAAACTAAAGCTATACGTTTTTGCAGAACACGAAGAAGGGAAGAGATTCCAACCTTATTTTTAGAAGGTTTTATCTTGCTTTATGAAGATAAAGTCAAATATTTAGGTAATTATTTTTGACAAAAAATTGACTTTTGCTGAACATATAAATGAGACTGTAGTAAATGTTAAACAGCGGTGCAATATTCTTAAAGTTGTTAGTAACCTGAATTTTGGAGCCGACCGTACTACTTTATTAAGAATTTATCAGGCACTATGCTTGAGTAAGATTGATTATGGATCTCAGGTTTATGGCTCTGCATGTAAGACCTTGTTAGGTAAGCTGGATGTAGTACACAATATGGCATTGCGTATTTGTACAGGTGCTTTTAAAACTTCTCCTGTTGAGAGCCTTTATGTAGACTCTGGTTTTCTTCCTCTTTTCATTCGGAGGGAGGAACAAAAGGTCTCCGATATTTGTCAAGAGCACTAACCTCTCAATCTAATCCAAATTTTAAGTATATAAAACATCCTGTTGACAGAGCACCAACTAAGCTTACATTGCCTAAGCCCCTTGAAGTTAGATTAAACATCAGTGCGAGAGAGGTAGGCCTTATTCCTCCACTGGTTATGGAAACTACTTTTTCTAAATTCCCTCCTTGGTGTAGGCCTCCTTTAGATATTTGCCAAGTTAGAGACAACAAAAAGATCAGCTCAAGTGTTCAGCTTAAAAGTAGCTTCTTGGCCCATGTTTCTGAGCATAGTAACTCGATTGCTGTATACAGATGGATCAAAATCAGCAAATGGAGTTGGATGTTCTGTCATCGTCGGTGAGAGAACAATTACAAAAAGCCTCCCTATTAAATTCTCAATTTTTAATGCAGAGATTTTTGCTATTTTTAGCGTTTTGAAATTTATTTTTAGTACAGGTAGCACTGGGGACTCTTATATTATTTATTGTGATTCCCAGAGTTCCCTAGCTGCACTCCAGAAGTTGACGCCATCTAATCAACTCGTCCAAGAGGTGCAGGAATTGGCTGGGTCCTCCTACAATCTTCTGCGAAAACACATCAGTGTGAAGTTTTGTTGGGTTCCCTCGCATGTGGGAATTCGTGGTAATGAACTGGCTGATACAGCCGCTAAGCAGGCAGCATCCTCCCGGGCTTCCACTCTGTGAGGTTTCCCTGTGAAAGATTTTAAACTTTTTATTAAATCATTTTGTAGGACTAAGTGGCAGAATCACTGGTCCAACTTAAATAACAATTTAAAGCTGAAATCGATCAGACCTTCTGTTCATCCCTGGTCACCTTCTGTTGGGATGGATAGAAGATCTAGTATAGTTTTAACACGCCTGCGTATAGGGCATACATTTTTAACACACGGGTATCTTTTAACTAGTGGAGCAGAGAGGCAGGTTCCTCAATGCTCCAATTGTAATGTTGGCATTACAGTGAGGCATATATTTGTTGACTGTCCTCTTTATTTTAATCAAGACGTCGGTTTGGTTTCACCAACAAACCTTTGTCAGATATTTTAGGAGAGGGTGCTCCCACAGAGGAGATTTTTAAATTTCTTAAGGAAATCCATTTGTTTTATCATATTTAATTGAGTATTTTAATTTGAATTTGATTTTAATCATTTGATTTAATTATATAAGTGTATCTTCTATTAGTAAATATATCCCGTTGATATATATGCGCTGAATGGCCTTTGGCTCCGGCGCGTGGCAAATGGCCACAAATTTTATAAATTCAATTCAATTCCACCCTCCTGTGGACTTGATTACTAAGCAAATGAGACATGGTATTGGTGAAGAATTCTAAATAAACATAAACAAACAGACAAAAAATATTAACAAGGTTAAAAAATGCGAACAAGTCATTGGGTCGTATTCCTTTCCATAATTCGCTGTGATCTTCGAGGCGGGACAAAGCGCCGGTCTTCTTCCTGAATGACATCTTGAGGGTCGTTAACCAAAAAGGTAGTTTGCAGATTAGACTCTGGAACGGGCGAAGGGTGATTATCTACCCCAATGACTTGTTCGCATTTTTTAACCTTGTCAATATTTTTTGTCTGTTTGTTTATGTTTATTTAGAATTCTTCACCAATACCATGTCTGATTTGCTTAGTGATCAAGTCCACAGGAGGGTGGACGAAAACTTTAAGCTTTGTATATATTTCCATAAATATATTATATCTAGATAACAAGGATATTACTGTGGATCCCTCTATTGATTTCTTAAAAAGCAGGAACAATGGTTTTTATATTGCATATATATATATATATATATATATATATATATATATATATGATATGTATGTATCTCTCTCCTGTTTTTACTTCATATCCCGACCCTTCAATGTAGGGATAACGGTGGGAGAGACGATATATATATATATATATATATATATATATATATATATATATTATATATATATATATATATATCGTCTCTCCCACCGTTATCCCTACATTGAAGGGTCGGTTGCTTGATGCGCCTTCTCTACTGCCTTCTTCCAAAGGTATCATCCTCCCCCAAACCTCTTCTTTCCATATCTTCCTTCAGGAATAACAGTTGTTCTGAAATATAAGCATATTTCCTTTTCTGCGTTTTAGAGTAAATTATAGTGTATGTACTATTTTACCGTCACCTTTCCCATGGCTACGTCCCATATATCTTTTAACTAAGGCCAAGGTTAAAAGGGTACGAGTGATGTAAAGAAATATACATCTAACAGCAAGGCAACTGAATTAATCAAGGTGTTATCACTAAAGGTTCGAGTACTACTTGTGTTGTCCGTATCTTCTGAGATTAACACAGCCCCTTTTTAGTGGGATATTAGCGTAGGTGTCTTAGAATAACTTCAACATGAAATTCTGATGCCTAATAAGTTTAGCAAGAGGACAGTTAAGCCTCCCGCTCTGAAGTTGACATTACGCTCAAAGGAGATAAATTTTCTAGAACATTCAAGCGATCTGTTGATGAAATAAAATGGTATCCGGCATCTGTCTGCTACACAGTGAGATAGTCCGGGTCAGTCACATTGGAGATCTCGATCACATAACATTAACAGAAGATCGGATATTTTGTTCCGTAGACAGAGCGATTTATCATCTTGAGGAACGGCAATATACCGAAGTGACAATCAAGAGTGAGGAGTTTTAATATTACTATTATTCTGCGTGTTGCTACGTTTTGTTCGACCATCTTTTGGCGAAAGTTATAGTGTGGTTCCCGTAGATGTTCGACATTCTAATACTGTGTATCAGCATCGGAAACCAACTCTTGAAGTAAACCATTAATTGTCACCTGCCAGCTTAAGACAAATCGACAGCACTGTTTCAAAACTGGAGCAGCCATCGGACTAAGAACACCGGTTTTGATCGGACCCGGTTTCAAAGCATCTTCCACCTCCAAGACTGAAAAATATATTTGCAATATATTTATAGTTACGTTCCACAGCAAGTGGGTTCATGAGATTTTCATGGATTTAATAGTTTATTGATCATTATCATTTTGAGAAAAGTAATTATTCAGACGAAACCCTCGTTAATTTCCCATAAATCACGGTTTGAAAAATTGAGTGCCATGCTATGAGAGATACTCCACCAATTTTGATATTTCCTAATTATAATTACCGTCAGGTCAATTTGGTCACATTTAAAATGACCATTCAGTTGCTAAGACAGCGTCCAGAGAATAAGACTCCTACTGTAAAAACTCTATGTGGCATGTCAAGAATGCTCAGCGTTTGTATGTAATAAGTATTAATGAATACAATGATCGTTATTATGCATCTGTGCAACTTGCCAGACGTTTTAGCAATGAATTGTTTTTAGAGATTATGTAAACACCCAAGAAGAGAGTTGACATTGCTACTTACAATAAACACAAGTCGTCCGTTCCTTGAGGATCTTATAAGAATAGTGTACACAAATTTCGTACGATCTGCTGAATAATTTTTGGATAGCAGTACTACATTAAAAACAGACTGAAACATTGACATTTATGCATCACCTGACAACAACAAAATGCTTCTGTGGTATATAATGCGCCAAATGAATGAATCGTCACAATGATCAAGTGCTTCTGAACTTAGCAGCGGAAATACTTATTAAACTAAAAGGGCGTTCTTTGTTTTTATTTATGTTTTATTGCACAGTGCCTATTGATACCAATATACGCTTTACTTTATAAACCATTTCATCTCATGACAAACTCTCTCTTCATTTGCGCCAGTTTACGGCTGACTTACGATAGTCTCACGATCTACATGGATCTAGGATAGTCTATAATCACGTCGGCCTAGTACTAAGCCGGTGTGATTATCATAGATATCCTAGATATAAGGACATTGACATTACATAGCATGCCTTTCTTTTCAGAATGAATACAATTACAGTGGAGGCGTTACGAGCTTGGTCGTCTGATGGTTTGCAATGGCTACTGAAGAGACCTCGCCAAGTCATCTTTGCGGTTGCAGTCGCCGCGGTGGTAACGGCCAAGATGAGGCACGCCTCCGCTAGACGGGAGAGGAGGCAAGTTCATTGATTGTTCAGTACTTTATGCATGTGATTTGGTCTAGTGATTTGGTTTAGTGGGGAGGAATAGTAATGGTTATTAGAAGTATTTTACTCTTATGTTAAGGGAGATCGGTCTTAAAACATACAGTTTTATGGTTACTCGATACCGGTCTCATATTCTGGAGAACTTTTGTTCGTGTTGATGGCAATTACCCTTCAGAAATCTAAAACTACCGTATTCTAGATGCCATATAGCACATTAAAAAAGCGTGTGTATGAAAATCTTGATAATTAACATTATTCTGGAAAGGATTTTGTATCATTCACAAAAATCTTCGATTCCAAGCAGATTTTCTTTAAACTATTTTCTCGTTCTATCGATTTTCCAGGAAGCGATGGGCTAAAATTGGGAAGGACGTTGTGGTTCTCCACGGTTTCCCGAGAGGACGCTTTACTCCAAACACATCTCCTTTCGTCATGAAGTTAGAGACCTATTTAAGATTGGCCAAGATTACATATGTGGTTTGTTCTATAGATTTTTTTTTTGTCACATATCAGAATGATTAACACAGTCTTTCTGCTTTTTATTTTGATACTTTTATATTATTTGTATAAAAGGCATCCATACTTTTATTTTTCCTTACACAAATTCCTCAGTTTGATGATACCGAACCATTAGGACCCAAAGGACAGAGCCCATGGATCACCCTGAATGGCGAAGAGATCGCTGATTCGCAGCTTGTAATGGAATTCCTGGCGAAGAAATTTGATAAAAACTTAACCAGCCGGTTACCAAAAGAGGAGCAAGCAATAGCACTGGCTTTTAATCTGATGATGACGGAGCACATCACTTGGTAAGGAGCTTATGCATATCTTCATGGAAGGAAAATTTTTAGTGCTTTGCACCAAAAAGAGACTGGAAATTGCTCAATTTGCTTGTTTAGAGCTTCAAATATTCAAGTTTACACAATGGGCATGAGCTCGCACTACAGTGATTTGACTGTCTTTCTCTGGAACAGACAGTTTTACTATCGCCACAACTATTACTACTTCGACCATAATATCCATTCGTATGTTCTTTTGGTTGAGGCACAAATTATTGCAGTAGTTGCAAATGTCTTTGCAATATTGTGATTTTCCATTGCAGGTGTGATAGATCTTTACTGACACGGGACCTTTCTGATCCAATGAGCCAGCGATTTGGGCTGGTTTTGCAAGGCACATAGGCCTATCTACTTGGTCATAATCAGCCCAAGATTTAGCATAGGAGGAGTCTTATATGCGTAAACGTGTATGCTCGATCTTTTAAGAATCGTGCCCAGATTTAATGAAGACTCTTGCATCTGCTGTTCATTAGTGTCCTTCAAACTCCGAGACATTTTTGTTACTTTACCCCCAATGTTTCTAAAAAGGAACGCGTTCTTTTGCCAACAGGGGTCTCCGAGTTTGGCGTTACGTTATCGACAGAGGAGAGGCACTAAGAAAATGTTCGAAACTCGATTCTCTCTCCGAATATCTAGTCTACTCTCTATTCCCTCACATCATGAAGAAGCGCACTTGGGTGCAGGGCATTGGGAGGCACACGGAGAAAGAGGTAGAGGAAATGCTTAGACAGGACATCGACGCTCTCTCCCATTATCTAGGTAATTACATTGTCTTCGTTGTATCAGTGATTGTTCTTCAAGAAGTTCATTCGATGGAGGATGATGATTCTGATATCTGCTTTCCTTTCCATCCTAATGTGGTAACAGTTATGATATTTTCGTGAAAGGTTTCGGACAATTATATATATATATATATATATATATATATATATATATAATATATATATATGGATATGGGAAGCGTTGCTATCAACCAACATACAACAAGGAGCTGAAGGAGACGTCATATACTTGTAAATGTCCATTTATTAAACATGCTGACGTTAGCATGTACTAGTACATGACGTCTCCTTCAGCTCCTTGTTATATATATATATATATATATATATATATATATATATATATATATATATATATATATATATAATACTATATACACGAATTCCACGAAGGAAAGAGAAACGACGAAGTATGCAAGGCCTTTCGACTTCTTGTCAGAAAGGACAAGAAGTCGTAAGGCCCTGCAGTACTCCTTTGTTTCTCTTTCCTTCGTGGAATTCGTCTTTATCACTTAATATTTTCGTCACGTTCCATATTTTCGTGATATATATATATATAAATTATAATAGTGGATATATATAGATATTTATATAATAAATTATATATATATATTATATAATTGATATTTATATATATATATAATATTCTATATACTATTATATATATATATAATTATATATATATATAAATATATATATATATACATATATATTATATATATATATATATATATAATATATATATATATGCAGTGAAACTGTACAACTAACTGCGTTTTTTTAACTTATTTTCCAAAGGTCAAAAGCCATTCTTAATGGGTGACAGACCTTGTGAAGTTGACTGCACCCTGTTCGGCTATACTTCCCAAATCCTTTGGGGAATTACAACGGATCACCTTATGGCAAGATGGTCAAGGGTAAGTCTTAGTTTTACATTAGTCAGAAATGTCTGTTTCTAGAACTCTTTTGCATGTTTTGCGCGCTAGTCATTTATTTCTATAGCCGTTGAATTGTGTGGGATGGGGTGGCTAGACTCTGGAGCTTTAAAAAAACTTATTTTTACGTATATGATGATAAGTAAAAATGAATGACCCTTTATATCATACATACATACATACATACTACATACATTACTACATACATATATATATATATATATATATATATATATATATATATATGTGTGTGTGTGTGTGTGTGTGTGTGTGTGTGTGTGTGGTGTGTGTGTGTGTGTGTGTGGATAGATTCTGAATCTTAAAAATCAGATTTTTATACATTTGATGATCCGTAAAATGAATGAACCCTTTAAAATATGTACATATACATACATATATACACGTATAATTGTGTGTGCGTTTATATACCAGTACTGGATTCATTCAGTGATAGCTTCTTTTTTCCAAGAAGTATTAAAAAAATTACTGTTCATTTTTGTCGTTATGTTGGACTACAGTATATGCCTTTTTCCCTAATCCTGCTTTTGATTCGTCGTAAATCCATTAATAAATCCGACCTCGTCTTCATTGATTTCTCTGATTTTCATTTCAGAGGATTATCCAAATCTAGAGGCCCACCACACCCGAATGCGAAGTCTTTTGTACCCAGATTGGAATGAACTGTGTCCAGAAGCCACTGAAGAGTGAAGCCATCGGAGGAGTTTTTGGAAACAGAAGAAGCAATACTTTGACTTCATATGTATTATGCAATTTTTTTTCCTCAGAGAGCATCCATGTTGCAATATGCTGAGTTTGGTTCATTTATCACGTCGAGAGTCTTTAAAAGCAGAAGAAGCAAAACTCTGACTTCATATTATGCAAATTTTTTTTCGACAGAGAGGCTCCATGTTTGTATATGCTGGAGTTAGTTCATTTATCATGTCGAGCTTGTGCCTTTTGTCTGAATGAATCTTTAAATCACGACTGGTCTTTCATCCGATTACTCATAGTCCTCCTACGGGTGAAGTGGGATAAAAGCCATGATTATTTATGGAAAATGAAAATCTCTAATACGTTATTCAGTTGTTTCCAGTTGCGCGCATTTCAATCAAATGTAAATAAGTCATCAGAAAATTGTTATTGCAATGACTGACCTTCAGCATTTATGGAAAACTGTGGCGAAATCTTTTCAGGGAATACCATTAACAAACAATATATTTTTGAAAGAGCTAGAATAGGCAAACATAAATCTACAGCCGAAAGGGTTCGTGTGCTGTTTATTTTATGGATCTTCATGCAGGCTTTGCAGACTGCTGCTATCCACCTTGTGTTTAATCTGCCAAGACGAAGAGTGCAAATAGTTAATCTGACACTATTAAAGAACAGTTTTTAAGGTGTTAGTCCACCTTTACAAGAGACTTAACCGAAGAGTTTCTTAGATAATGTTACAACCACTACATTACCAAAAGACTTTACTGAAGGTTTACGTAAATAAATTTACAACCACTACATTTTGAAGAGACTTTACTCAAGGGTTTCTTAAATAATGTTACAACCACTACATTAACAAGAGAATATACTGAAGGGTTTCTTAAATAATGTTACAACTACTACATTAACTAGAGACTTTACTGAAGGGTTTCTTAAATGATGTTACAACCACTACATTAACAAGAGACTTTACTGAAGGTTTTCATAAATAATGTTACAACCACTACATTAACAAGAGACTTTACTGAAGGGTTTCTTAAATAAATTTACAACCACTACATTATGAAGAGACTTTACTGAAGGGTTTCTTAAATAATGTTACAACCACTACATTAACAAGAGACTTTACTGAAGGTTTTCTTAAATAATGTTACAACCACTACATTAACTAGAGACTTTACTGAAGGGTTTCTTGAATAATATTACAACCACTACATTAACAAGAGACTTTACTGAAGGTTTTCTTAAATAATGTTACAACCACTACATTAACAAGAGACTTTACTGAAGGTTTTCTTAAATAATGTTGCAACCACTACATTAACAAGAGACTTTACTGAAGGTTTTCGTAAATAAATTTACAACCACTACATTAACAAGAGACTATACTTAAGAGGTTCTTAAATAATGTTACAACCACTACATAGAAACAGTCTCATATTATCTATTAATGGTAGTGTTAAATTAGCACGCCGTGGAATAAAGTCAGTGGACAATAGTCGGTACCTTATAACTGCAAATGCCTGTGCGAGTGCCTGTCTATATACAGGATAGAGAGCCAGTGGTTTCCAATCTCTTACTTTGTCCCAATATTTGAGCTAATGTGAAAGAATGGAGAATCTAAAAACGAAAATTAAAAAAAGAATCCTCAGTAACTGCCCCTTCCACACCAACCCAAACCAGGAAAAAAAGGAGGAAATGCAGCAAGCAGTTTTGAAGAGATCTTGAGTCTAAAAAGTATCAGACATTTAATGCTGTGAATATTTCTCGACGAGATTTTACTGTATTTTTAATCGGGATGATCCAAATACAGGTCTTACTTAATGGAAGACCTTAATTGGTTCAAGAGGAAATATAAAACGCACTTTAAGACCCGATTAGTTAATGGCTTTTTCCCCAAATATGCCTCCAAATCATTTCTAATCTGTCGACGCTTGGAGCCTGCCACCAAGGGCGTCTCCACTTTGCCAGAAAAGGCTGGAACGTTAGGATAATTGGATCCACGGGAAGACCTTGCACATTCTTTGTTTGATTACCCTCGATGTTAAGTTTGTCTGCTAATTGATACTCGATGCCAAATTATACTTCAAAGATAGACAAACTAGAGAGAGTTACGGGTATGTACAATCTGCTTCCGATTTAAATTTATTTCGTTGTACATGAATAAAGAGATAACTCGATTTCAAAATGAAAAACTGTATTGAGAAATGCAAGGAGAAAAGTTGGAAGCATTTTTCAAATTTATTGCATCAGTCCTGCTCTTTGAAGATAAATAATTAAGATGAAAACGGCCATAACCGAAATTTTGAGGGAAAATGGGTTAGAGACGACTTTGGTGTTGATGAAAAGGTTGGAAATGGTGAGGTATGTTTGATGGCGTAACTTGTACTCTCATCATGAGTAAACATACCCGATGGGGCCAAGGTAGTGGTGGTTTTTGGGTAGTAAAGAACCCCGTCTATTCCGACAGATGCTACAGTTGTCTCTCTCTTTGACAACTATGAATTATTTGCCCATAGAGGAGAGTTCCTCGCTGGACGAATGGATTGCATGTCGCCTACTGATTAGGTAGCGAGAGTTCGCGCTCCGGTCTGCCAGCGTGGAATCAGAGCGATTTATTTCTGGTGGTTAGAAATTAATCTCTTGATATAATGTGGTTCGGATCCCACAATAAGCTATAGGTCCCGTTGCTAAGTAACCAATTGGTTCGTAGCCATGCAAAAATATCTAATCCTTCAGGCCAGCCCTAGGAGAGCTGTTAATCAGCTCAGTGGTCTGGTTAAACTAAGATATACTTAACTTTGCCCATAGAGGAATTGGCTTCGCATGAGGGGGCTCGGGTAACCCACGTCGAGATACAAATTTTGCCTATAAGCAATGCACGGCAAAGGTCTCTAGATAATGATCGCTGTTTAGGAAGAAAGACAGTAACAAGCATTCGATCCTCCGGAGTGAGGTTTTTGGGGGGAGACCAAGTTGCACTGATATCACAAATACTACGGTGGTCGCGGGTTCGATTCTCGGCCATTCCATTGAGGAGTGAGAGATGTGTATTTCTGGTGATAGAAGTTCACTCTCGACGTGGTTCGGAAGTCACGTAAATCCGTTGGTCCTGTTGCTGAATAACCACTGGTTCCATGCAACGTAAAAGCACCATACAAACAAACAAACAAACAAAAATCACAAATACTAAAACTATCGTATGAAAACTGGTTAACTAACGTCCTGATCAATAAATTCTTTTGTCAGTCTGCTGGTTTGGAAGTCACGTATAGCCGTTGGTCCCATTGCTGAATAACCGCTGGTTCCATGCAACGTAAAAACACCTAACAAACAAACAAATGAAACGTTTCCTTGAAAATAACACGTGTATATTGTAGAAGTATGACCCACAAGTACCAGCAACAGCATCAACCTTTCAAAATCCGTAATCACTACTCGGTATGATTAAGAAAAAAAAAAGGGGCGGGGAGTTTCAACCCTCAGATAAGCAAGAGCCTTGGCGATAGCTAGACCAACTCACTGCTGCTGTCATTCGAGTTGACCGCAGAAACAGCCTACTGCCTGCCACAAGACCCCAGGTGAGACAGGTGTCGCTTTCACTCATTCATCCCCTGATAGAAAATAGCCCAGGAGTTTACTATACCTGACTTTCCGTGTATTTGACCTACCGTTTTCTGCGAGATATAGCTGCGTGGCGCTTTCGCAACCGAATGAAAATACGAGGGATTCACGGCTGATGTGTCAATTATGATATAATGATTATGATGCTCAAAAGTGGATAAGCTGAATGTTTCTCTATTATTTTCCCAAATATAAATCATCAAGATTGGATGATACTGATACAGCAGTGTTTTGTTTAATGGAATACGAAAAATTGGTCTGTTCTGTAAATTATGTGTGCTTTTTATTTTATTTCAGAATGTCTGAAGAGTCTGGATCAGTTTCATTATGGAGTTACAAGGTCACTTTGCCTTCGATCGTCATTTTCATTCTGGCGACACTCATTCTGTACATCAAAGTTTCTGCTAAAAGGAGGAGGTCGGTGGACTTTGTTTTACATTAAGTATATGCATAATCTTTTGCACTTTTAACAGTGGGGTGTGAGAATTATTGCTCACATGAACATCAATGGCATCTTCGTATTGATATATATATTTATATATATATATATATATATATATATATATATATATATATATTTATATATATATATATATATATATATATATATATATATATATATATATTATATATATATATATATATATATATATTATTATTATTATTATATATTGCTACTTTCAAAATGCATATATCCCCTCTTTGACTGTATAAAATATTGTGTATAAGATTTTGGCAACATTTTTTTTCAGATTCCTAGATAGCTTAGAGATAGGATGTTTAAAATGTGTGTTCAGATTTCTGCATTACATATTATAAAAAGAATATATAAAGTAGAATGTAGAAAGAGAGAGATTTTCTTTGTCTGTTCAAAGCTAGAATTGTTTCAGTAACTTTTCATCTCTTCGAGATTAAGGGAGCTCGAGTCTTCGTGTTTTTAAAAACATGCCAATCTTAATTATCGCCCAACCTCTGTCTTGATCGGGTACGAACATGAATGTATACTGGTCTCGTATGCATATGTCTTTGATCAAAGCCACGTGCAAATTTCACAGTTTGTATGTAAAGTTGCGTCAGATTTCGAAGCTGCTAGAAAGAATTGAGTCCCTAAACGTTTTGTGCCATCTCCACTGCCCAGCTCTTGTGCGAAATGAAAGATTTC
>NC_061106.1:31961808-31976808 GCF_015104395.2 Macrobrachium nipponense
AAATAAATGACTTATCATTTAGGTCAGCTTAGATGGGGTCTCGTATTTTTTCATGTTTAGTTGTGTTGGCAGACGTAAAGTTGGCAAGTTCCTTTTGTCCAGATAGAATAAGGTTGATTTTATTTTCAGGTGTTAGCCTCTAAATTAAACAATCCGTATTCACCAAGATCCAAGAGTTGGGAAAGAATGAAAGTTTTCTGTGAAATACTGATCTGTACGCGACAGTACAGACCTGTGCATGTTAGCATTTCCAGTAAAAAGAGAAAAAAAAATTGCGCCCGTCTCTTCGGCGCAATCGAGTTTTCTGTACAAAGTATAATGCTGCATAAAACCATGAACTATGACTGGACCAGCGGCACCGGGCAGCTCTCCAGTTGCTCATCAGATGCGGTAGAGTGAAGGTGCGTCCCATGGCACCGGAAAGCGCTGCCAGATGGACGATCCGTGACTAAATTTAACCTTAAATAAAAAAAAAAAATACTGAGGCTAGAGGGCTGCAATTTGGTATGTTTGTTGATTGGACGGTGGATGATCAACATACCAATTTGCAGCCCTCTAGCCTCAGTAGTTTTTTTTTTTTTTTTAAATCTGAGGTCGGACAGAATAAAGTGCGGACGGACGGACAGACAAAGCCGGCACAATAGTTTTCTTTTACGGAAGACTGAAAACCAGTGAAATTCATGAAAAAAAAAAGTTCTCGAAAAACGAATGAAATTCATGAGAAACGTTAGATCTGGAAGTACGAAGTAAGTTCAGATTTACATTTTGTAATCATACCGGGCGGTGAGGTCTTGGCATTAGATATTAGCGGTAATATTTTTCTTCGAGTTTTTGAAACATGGCAGACAGCATCTTCGCAACAGCAGAAAAAGGAAATTTTGATGAACTGATGATAAATGACCTACTAATCATTATTAAACAGATGGATTATTATCTAGGAATTGTAACTCGCTTACTCCTTATCACATATGCTTGTATATTTCGAATAAAGCGATTTTAGTTTACAGTGGCTTTATCTTCTTCTTTTTCTTTTATCATGTCAGTTTACTGCTGTACAATGAGCCTGTTCATAGATAAGACTGTGACATAACTCACTTTAGCGCCTACGCTTACGTAACATAGATGAAGAACAAAGACTCCAGATGTTGCCGCTCGTAGACTGGTTCTAGTAATACGTCATAGGTTTCTTGTTTTGACGTAAATAGACATGTTTAATAAAAATCAAGCATTTTAATGCCATTCACTAAGATAATATACCGGCAAAAGAATTGGAAATGTTACTGATATTTCCATAATAATTATTGCAAAATGTCCTCAATATTTAGGATATATAGATATGCACATTGCTAAAAAAAATTATTTATGATTAATATCTCCCGTGGATATTCTACCCCATGATAAATTTAACCAACGAAGTTCAGATATCAAATAATATGGTTCATCGTTAGGCAGTGAATCTGCTTATCACTCCTTGTAGCTTTCTTGTCGTAAACAGTGAATTATGAGCCTTGTAGTTAGCCAATTGTAGTGGGTCGCAGTTGGGAATGAAGACGTGCAAGTCTCTAGCACTCTCAACTTAATATTATAGCTGGGAATTTTGGTGGAAAGGTAACATCTTATGTTACATAGTGTGTGTGTAATATATATATATATATATATATATATATATATATATATATATATATATATATCTATATATATATATATATATATATCATCCATATATAATATGTTCATATATATATATATATATATTATATTATTATAATATATATCTATTTTCTGGTACGTGTGTGTGTGTAAAATGTCAAATGTCGGGCCAGAGTTTTTCTCTCTAATATTAAAAGTCACTCTAAAATGTGAATTGAATTGAATATAGTATTTATAAGCCAAAGGCCAAGCACTGCGACCTATGAGGTCATTCAGCGCAGAATAAACGGTCTGAAATGTGTATCAGGAAGAAAACCTCGCAGTTGCACTATAAATCAATTGTAAGATGGAAGAAAGAGAGTATGAAAGGAGGTACAGTAAATATAATGAAAAGGGTGGCAGCAAGGGGCAGAAAGCACGCTGCAAAGAACCTTAAGTAATGCCTACAGCGCACCACATGAGGGTACACTGATGGCGCTACTCCCCTACCGGGTCTAAACGTTTCACGGCGATCATCCAACAGCTATGGGCATGAACTGGCAATTCTAGAATCGAAGATGAGTAAACGACTCGTCCCTCGTTAAATAGCCAAACCTCTGCCGGCACAGTCACACTGTACTGCATTTCGTCTTGCTTGCCAGGCCTGACATTGCCGCTGAATAGGTTGTTTCAGCATGTTCTTGGTTTTAAATCCGTTAGGGTACAATTTAGGGAATTTGTGATACTTTACCCCGTCTTAATTTTGTCCTATTTAATGGTTCAAATTTGTATTGATGGTGCATTTCCAATTTGAAATTTGTGATTTTCGTGTAATTTATATTAGTGTTTCTGTACAAGCCTCGAAATTTTAATGAGGGAATAAACGACCGTGTTATCAAAAGGTCTTTGTGTCTCCCTTCTCAGTGATTTTTTATATATATATATATATATATATATATATATATATATAAATTATATATGGTGCTAGGAAAATTCGGTCCCAGAAAATTCGGTCCTGAAATCTCATTCTCAGAAAATTCGGTCCCGGAAAATTTCTAAAATCTAAATAACCAAGCCCAATATAACGTTTCTGGAAAAAGGCATAAAAATACATGGAAAATATGATGTTAGAAGAAATGAAAATCTTTTATTTCTATCAATAACTTTAATGACTCGTTTGGTTTAGAGATCAATTGTTTAGCAATCCAGACGAAATATTTTACAAAGATCAACAAGAGCGTGAGAACTTTGTGAGGCTGGGATTTGTTTACAAACTGTAAACAAAAAGGTACGTGGTGTTAAATGATGTTTTTAGGTAGTTTTGTCATATAGAACTTTAAGCACTTGTAATGGTATTTGAGAAAGATAATTTGTGTACTTTCATTAACATTCATTGACACCGCCTATATATAAGAAACGGTGACATTTGTAACTCAGTTTTTAGTCACTCTTCTTCCAGGATAAGCACAATTTCCCTATTTGAAGAACCCCATCATGGCTGCAAAATATTTTAAAAGTGAAAAAAAAAAAACAAAGACAATTCCAGTCAACAGATACGAGAATAAAAAATCTTGTAGAATCATGTGATGGTGAAGATAAATTAGCTTTCCTTAAGGCTATTGCTAATTCATTCATTTTTCTTTTTTATTTTGATAGTTTAAACATTAGTTTTCTTATAATTTTTAAACTTCTACTGATTTATTTTAAATAGAATTTACCTATTTCAGGGTTTGATAAATTTGATAAAAAGAAATATTATGTATGACTTAAATAATCGATTAAGCATGTGTTTTTATACGTACTTTTAAAACTTTTATTGATTCATTTTACTCTGCATTTTCCTAAATCATGTTTTGATTTCTTTAGCAAAAGGAATATTATGTATAACTTTAACGATGGTTTAAGAATGAGTTCTTTATGTATTTATTGATAAGAAGGAACTTGTTACTTTATATTTTATTGCTTTTTAAACTTCTATGCATTTACAGTATTTTTTCTGATATGGGACAGAATTTTCCGGGACCGAATATTCTGGGACCCAATTTTCTTGATTTTGTGCACAATATGCTATATACTGTATAGGTTTTTTGTTGAAGAAACATACCTTTTTTATACACTTTTATTAATAAAACTCTAATTCTATACTTTGTTTAATTTTGTCATCAGTTAGATTACGATTTCATTGTCAGTATATAAATAATTTCTAGGACCTAATTTTCTGATACCGAACTTTCGTGACCAAAACTTTTTGGACCGAACTTTCTGGGACCGAACTTTCTGGTCACCATTATATATATAGTATATATATATATATATATATAGATATATATATATCTATATGCATGTGTATGCGTATATATGTACGAGTAAGACAGGCACGTTGGCGCAAGGCTTTCTGCCTTCCATTGGCATTAACTTTTCCATCGTTCATTTCAGGGAAAAGGAGACAATAGCGCAGAGGATATGGAAGAAACAGACGCAATGCCCTCCCGGGGATCCATAGTCACCGTGTTAGTGAGCGCTCTGGTGACGGGGCTCCTCGTGTACATCTATAGACGCATCATACTCAGACAAATTAGAAGGTAGCGAGTCTATGACAGATTTTTCCTCGTTGCAAAATATTTCCCCGTAGGAGGATAGTAGTGCATTACTTAAGGTTCTCTGCTACGTCCCTTCGGCACCTAGCTGCAACCCCCTTTCATTCCTTTTACTGTACCTCCGTTCATGGTCTCTTTCTTCCCGCTGACTTTCCACCCTCTTCTGACAATTGTTTCACAGTGTAACTGCGAGGCTTTCCTCATGTTACACCTATCAAACCTTTTACTCTCAATTTCCTTTTCAGCACTCAATGACCTTATAGGTCCCAGTGTGTGGCCTTTTGGCCTAAATTCTATATTCCATTCTATTTGCAAAATATTTTAGAAACTTCATTGACTTTCGCATCCTTTAGTTGAATTGAGAGTAGTAATGAATTATGCTTTAAAGCGATTACCGCATGGTACGTTTATTTTTCATAAACCATTTTATAATATCCACTCACTCATTTAATCGGCTTAAGTTTCGACAAAAAATTCAAACAAATGTTCCAAGGATAACATTGGCACACGAAATAATCGAAAAACTGTTACAATATAACAGAAAAAAACTATTATATTGTCACTACTTATATGATAATTATGTCAGATATTTTCGTTTGCTGCTTTTTCAAACAATTATAAAATACAGATATTGATTATCTGCCTATCAATATGTTTATCTGTCAGCATATATATATATATATATTATATATATATATAATATATATATATATATATATATACATATAAAATGTAGAATCTACTGGTCATTTTTACCAGATACATATGAAATTGTAATAGCCACAATGCACTCTTTTCACATTCTTCGCTATTTTTTGGATATGCGCGTCATTTCAAAGCCTTGAGCTCCAACCTCAAAGAAATTTGAAGAAGTAATGATGTCCGGAAGCGGGAAACGAACCCGCGATACCATACTGTAAATTTAAATGTGTGTGTATATTCATAGCGGAAACCGTCGATATTGCAGAAGTATTTGGAGGACGGCCGGGGAGGATGTCGTGCTGGTCCACTGTCCCACTCCCGGCTTTTTAACTCCGAACATCTCGCCTTTTGTGATGAAGCTGCTGACTTATCTTCGCCTCGCCCAGATCCCTTACAAGGTAACTGACTAACTAACTATCTTTGTTCGGTGGACACCGATGCATCTCGACAAAGAGGAAGCCATCGAGATACCTAGATTGTACAGAAACACTTACTTACTCATGTTTTAAACTTTTGTGAAACACTATTAGTCTTGTTCTTGATTGGTTGATTTATTATTATTTTATTTTTCTTAACTTAATTTTTTGTTGACTTCTTTGAACAAGAGTTATTACTGTGGATTCCTCTATTGATATATATATATATATATAATATATATATATATATATATATATATATATATATATATATATATATATTTACACACACGTTCTGCTTTCAGCTGGAACACGACGAGCCCATGGGGGCGAAAGGGAAGACTCCGTGGATCACTCTCAACGGCAAAGATCTCCACGACTCGCAACTGATCATCGAAGCCCTTGCAAAGAAGTTCGACAAGAACTTCGGCAAAGGGCTGTCCGAGGAAGAGAAGGCCATAGCTCGAGGCTTTACTATGATGATAGAGGAACATATAGCTTGGTAAGTACTAGGGAATTAAATTCTAAATTATGCTCACGCAAACGCCTACGGGATAGACAAATCGGTGCTACTCCGAGGTGCTAGAGTACTAAACATGGAGGAAGCTCTTTGGGACGCCGTGCTTTAATACTAGCCAATCGGTGATCGAAGTATTATATACACCCACTTCCATACTGTGTGGTCAACTAATTATATTAATAAACGATATCTTCGTTCGGCCGTCTTTTTTACATTTACCATATATACGATGTTTAGTACTAGCACCTCGGAGTTGGTGACTGTAGATAACAAACCAAATTAGCACCGACAAGTCAGTGCCATGAGTCCTAACCAGACCTATTGAAGAAGAGACGTAATACCGTGACCTCTTTCGAATGAACACCAAAATATTCTATAGCAGCTTGAATTTCAAGTCAATGGCCTTTGTGGGCTTGTTCTTTATGGATAGGGTTCATTATTATTATTATTATTATATTATTATTATTATTAATTTGTACACAAAAACAGCCTAAAAAATTTTCTTAGAAAGGAACCTCCCTAACGGGGTAGTGCCGTCAGTGCACCTCGTGCGGTGCACTGTAAGCATAACTTAAGGTTCTTTGCAGCGTGCCTTGGGCCCTAGCTGCAACACCTTTCGTTCCTCTTACTGTAACTCCTTTCATAGTGCAACTGCGAGGTTTGACACCTGCTACACATTCCAAACCTTTTACTGTCAATTTCCGTTTCAGCGCTGAATGGCCTCAATATAGGTCATAGGCCTTTGGCCTAAATTTTATATTCATTTCAGAAAGGAAACAGGGAAGTCAAACTGTAACCTAGAATAAGAGAACACAAATAACATTCAATCCCTGAGCCCCTTCACCTCATTCTGAATCTTGTTAGATGAAAAATAAGTAAAACTTGAAACTACAGTACTACTACCGAGGCCTGGCTCCCGCCAATTACCGACCGGGATATTTACCGCTTTTTGTCCATGTTTCTGTTTATTTTCATGTCTTTTGTTTATGTTTATGGTATTCAACGTCATTGTTTCATGTCTCAAGGGACTGGTACTAAACACGGCGCCCATTTTGCCAAACCTAGAAGGGTGTTTAGGCCGATGTAGTACTACGTGCCTTCAAGTTTTACCCAACATAAATAGCATTATGGAAGAGATTCAAGATGCTTATATCCGTATCGATTAAAGGATGTTGGTGTTCCAATAAGCATGGGCACCACCTCTTAAAATATGCAGCATGTGCTGTGAGATGCCTGGAAAAAGTTGAAGGAGCTACTGGTGAACAATTGAGTTTTTCTGGTAGTAGGTGAGGAAACAGTGGTGGAGTGAGACAAAGTGGCGTTCGACAAAGGAAGGATTAGCATCAAGACTCCGGATATTGTGGAGTGAATAAAAAGAAAAACCGGTTTACCATAGGCCGAAGGGCCCACTCAGAAACAAATATCGTTACCGGATGAGCCAGCCCTCTCTCGCTCACGGCAGTCAGCTCTTTGCCCGGAAATTATTAGTACCTTAAATGCTGTGTACTGTGTTCCATACGTGTATTAAGGAGATAAGCGAACGAGAGAAGGCATTGATTTCTAGATTGTGATCTTCTTAGCGTCGTAGTAAACTTCGCGTTTGAGATACGGATGTCGACAGAATAGCTGTTAATTTGCACGGTTTACTGTGACCAGGCTGACAATAATAGCGAGTTGGAATCTCGAAGGCGAATTTTAAAGCGATTGTAAAAGCCGTTCAGCCACCATAAGAATCCTAACGACAAAGGGTTCACTTTGTCGATAAACCTCTTTTAGTCAGGGAAGGACCGAAGATAATTCTATTCTAAGATTTTTTTTTTATTTGAAAGAGTTATCATGATCCTGATTATTTAAATTGTAACCCTTAATTTGCATGCTTCTTGTTATTGAGATGTTACAGCTATTTTTTTGTTTTCATGTTTGATAACTTTCTCATGCTCTTGGTATATATATATATATATATATATATATATATATATATATATATATATATATGACTGGTAAAAGTGTTCTGTAACAACAGAATTCCATCTAATAAAAGGAGCCCATAAAAACACCAAAATGTAGAGAGAAAAGTACTATATTTCAGAGACTGCTGTCTCTCTCTTCAGGTATATGAATGAGAAAAGTTTACAGAAAAGGTGGTATTTATACCAAGAGATTCGTCCACAAGTAAGCCAATTTAGGTCACCCCCGCTGATAATCTTCCTTTAATCTTCTTAAGCGTTGGTTGAATGAACACTGCGTCGACGATGTCCGATGTCCAATTCCCTTTTGAGATGTTCATTACCTGCTTCTCTTTTATTATTGTGGACGAATCTCTTGGTATAAATACCACCTTTTCTGTAAACTTTTCTCATTCATATACCTGAAGAGAGAGACAGCAGTCTCTGAAATATAGTACTTTTCTCTCTACATTTTTGGTGTTTTTATGGGCTCCTTTTATTATATATATATATATATATATATATATATATATATATATATATATAATATATATATATATCAAGCTCTGTATTAAATAACGAGAATGACTAAATAACTCACCTTTATATGCATTAGAAATTTAACGCTTGTCCCCTTCAATATACTCTCCACTTGCACTAATAAATTGCTGGAGTTATTTTTTTTTTTCCACTGGTCGAAGGCGTGGAGGAAATTTAATGTTCTCTCAGGTGTTTCAACACATCCGCCGTTTTCTTCTTCACAACATCAACTGACCCTTCAAGAACTGATTTAACTTTTGAGAAAAGATAAAAGTCGCTTGGTGGTAATTCAGGCGAATATGGAGTGCGTCTGTGACTATCTGTCAATGTTCATAGATTCAGCCATCATTCGAACACTGAGTCGGCGGTCTTTTCGAACAATCTGATTTTTTTTCTACATTTTCATCTGTTCTTGAAGTACAATGTCGTCCAGGGCGTTCATCATCTTTGACAATATTACGTCCCTTGCTGAATCTTTTGTGCCAATCAAACACCTGCGGACGAGACATGAGGCAGTCATTCCCTTAAGCTGTAGTACTAAGCATTTGAAAACATTCCGTTGGTGTTTGGTGCAATCTTACTAAAAAAAAAATTCAAATTAACACGTTGTTCAACTTTTAAACTCGACCTTTTTTAGACTCACTACAGTAAATGCGCCTCAGTGGCGTGGTCGGTATGGTATTGGCGTGCCACCTCGATGGCCACGAGATCGATTCTCGGTCAATCCGCTGAGAGGTGAGAGATGTGTACTTCTGGTGATAGAAGTTCACTCTTGACGTGGTTCGGAAGTCACGTAAAGCTGTTGGTCGCGTTGCTGAATAACCACTGGTTCCATGCAACGTAAAAACACCATACAAACAGACAACCAACTACAGTAATCACAACCAAACTAAATGGCGACTCACAATCAACTGAACGTCCGTCATAGTGTTGGATGTAGGCCTAAAATATAAAACATTAACCGAGTAAATGGGCATGAGGGAAATGAAACAACGGATCTCTCGTCCTTACTCTAAGGCGTTTCCAACCAAACTACAACAAGCGTCTAGTTGCGTGTGTTGTTTTAAATACATATATCTTACTCAGGGGCCTTCGAGTGTGGCGATTCATAGTTGACGACGGCAGGACGCTCATGGAAGGGATGAAACAGCCCTTCTACGTGTGGCTGATAAAACCTATTTTCGTACGGAGCCAGAAAGCTGCTCTTTGGTACCAAGGGCTCGGGAGACACACGCCCGCCGAAGTCCAAGATATGATGACCGCCGACCTGAGAGCTCTTTCGAAATACCTAGGTAAGTCTTGGATTTAAGTGATTTACAAATGTTTACAAATCTATTTACGGGCTGCTCGGTGAGCAAGAGCCCGTGCTGACACAAGGTCAGCTTAATCAAAAGCAACAACATTACAAAGCTGTAAGTTATGATCGCGTAAATAAAAAGTTATCATTGCCAATATATTTATATATCTGGGGAATGACAATGAAATTATATATATGAATGAGAAAATACGCTTTGTTTTCATTTAGATATTAAATAATCATGTACTCATGGATATTAGAATTGTGTGGAACATCCAGGCTGACGATATCTTGCGCTCAGTTGCGAATTAGGTTGTAAATAATGATTTATTTAACAGTAAGCCAAGCACACACACACACAAAAACTCGATTTATCAACATTTTTATTCTGACCCTATCTTTATAGGGAGGAAATCTTATCTCATGGGAGACAGCCTAACCGAAGTAGATTGCACCATGTTTGCTTTCCTAGCCAATATCCTGTACAACTACAATCGATCACCCTATTATGATATCATTAAAGGTAAGCTTTAGTCTGTTGATTTCTGTGTATAACTTATAAAAGGGAGGGAATTAAAAGTATAGTCCTAGTTGTTTTGATGTCAATAAAGAACTATTGGGAGCAAGGAAAGAAATTTTTTTGTTAGATGTTTGGAAATTATAAAAAAATCACTTTTATTCATTTCATTATTACTTTAAGGTAATTCACTAAAATGTTCTAATTATTGGTCTCATATTTCAGGAGAGTTGACAAATCTCTATCATTATGTAATACGAGTCAAGAGAAGACTATGGCCAGACTGGGACCAGTGTTTAGAAAAAACTAAGTATAAATGAGCCCTATATTTACAAATGTTTATATAGTTTTAGGTTATGACCGTGTAAATAAAAAATAATAATTTCCAACCTATTTATTTCCAATAATAAATGTTGCCTACTTAAATAATCTTTCATTATTAATAATCAAAACCACAATTATGTTCTTGATCGGGCTTATATGAGTCTTATTTCATATTTTTTTGTTATTTTATATTTTCTTTGTTGTTTATCTCATATTATTTAACTTTTACTTGTGTATTGTTTTTAGTACTAGACTGCTTTTCCTCATCGGGGTAGTACTAAGCATTTGAATTAGTAATAGGCTGCTTTCCTCAGTCAAACCTTTTTAGTACAATGATGCTTTTCTCATTGGGCCCTTTTTAGTGCTTGGCTGCTTTCCCCATTGGGACTTTTTTAGTACTAGTCTGGTCTCCTCATTATATAGGACCTTTTTACTGCTACGCTGGTTTCCTAATTGGGGCCTTTTTAGTACTAGGTTGCTTTCCTCATTAGGACCTTTTTGGTACTATGCTGTTTTTCTCATTGGGACATTTTGAGTACTAGTTGTTTTTCTCAGTGGGACCTTTTTGGTACTAAGCTGCTTTCCTCATTCGTGCCTTTTTTAGTACTAGGCCGCATTCCACATTGGGACCTTTTTAGTACTAGGACGCTTTCCCCATTGGGGCCTTTTCAGTACTAGGCTGCTTTCTTCATTTGGGCCATTTGCCTTGTACCATTCTACTTTACCAACAAGGGTTGCAGCTACTGTTAATAATAATAGTAACACAGAGTCTATAATTTGTGATTTTATTTGTTGGTTACAATGCGAAGTATTCGGTGATATGGAGATACCTTTGGAACTAACATGTACTCAGTTTGTAGATGAAAGCGTGACAATTCGAAAAAAGAAGAAAAGAAATTGAATCATCATTTAGTACAGAAACTGTGGTAATGAGGCTAGACGAATATGCAAATTCTTGATAATGATGACTAAAAGAAAGATCATTACGTCTAGACCCTGTGACATTCAACTTCTTCCGTGCTAAAAATAATTCAAGAGCCCAAAAGTGCACGCGAAAAGCACGGCTGAAAAGAAGCTTCTCCCGTAATGGGTGTGAAGTCCCCATCGTTTCCTATCTTGAATAGTTTCTCCTCCCCTCCTAACCATTTTTACAGCCTTACTTCTGTGCGAAAACTCCCTGCGTCGAACATGAAGCCAGCCGATTCTTCTAAGCCTCTGACTGGTGGTGGGAAGCTGGGAACTTGTCAAGACATTGTTTCGAAGAAGAGGCGTGGGGCTGAGAAATGCATCCTCTACCGTTGTCCGTTAAAAGAGAAGAACCATTTGCGAGGCGTAGTATGCGTGACAGTGACTGATGTGGCTATTATATAAAATAACGATTAACATTTGGTTAAAATTCGATAAAGGTAAAGAGCTAATAATATGTATTTGAGAATGAAATATCGGCTGTTCAGTTTGTCAAGAACAAAAGAAACCTATATCTGTTAGGCCTATCGTTATTTCAGAGAGTGGATGTCCCTCTTGAGCAGGACACTGCTCCCAAGCAATACAGTAGTGTGAAATGCATCGTTGCAAAGAATACTAAGCAAAGAAACGTCAGAAAAAATACTAGATCTGTTATTCGCAAACCTCGGAGACGACGATTCTGTAAACCACATAATTACTACGTTGGAAAACATTTTATGAGTTTCTCCCCCTTACAGTGTCTACACATAGATTCCATATTCCTTTCTACATACTGAGTAAGTTGTGCCTCAGAAATAAGCTGGCTGGACAAAGGGTTGTTAAATAACCTAAGTTAAGGATATTATCATAAAAAAATAATGGATTTTACATTTACGGCCATTTGAAGATTTTCTCAATTAGAATACATTCGGTATTTTTGAGCGGAAAATACTGTTATGGGAATGCTATCAGTTTTTGTTTTGCACATTTCCGCAAATTTAATTCCATTATTCAAAAATGTGTCATGAGTGAGGCTGCCAGAGGATACACATGAATAGGAAATGGATAACGGAAATGCAGAAATACCAACTGCTGCCCTACTCAGTGATTATGTTAAAAATACAACCGAAGAAATTACTCCGGCCTTAAGAAGTAGATTGCCATCATTTTACGAGGAGGATCAACATGCATCCCCCTAAATAGCAAGAAATTAAACGCGTAAATATTAGTTCTATGAAGACCTCGATACGAACTAGTATATGGGACTACGTAATAGAACCTAACTAGGAATGAGACCTTTGATTAATCCCTGTTCATGAAAATGTTGGGAACACTTTTTTTTCCGAACAATTCGCTGAATGAGCACTTCTATATAAAAGTTTTAAGTGAAGAGATGAATTCTGTCATTGCAGGCACACATTAACTCAGTAACACCATTTTCCTGCGAAACTTTATATGAAGAGTTAAGAAATAGCCATTAATTAGCAACTTTTTTTCTTAAATTATAAATGATGTGTTTAAGCGTTAATACTTAACAAGTGGATGGATTTTTAAAGTTTTTGCGTATGCCATAGGCAGTATTTTACATGGCTCGTCTCCCCGGCATAGTTTCTGTTTGCCTGTCATGAGACAAACTACATTAACATAAATCTAATACTAAAGCTCCAGTGCACCATTTATTATACAATGAGTTCCCTTGTCAGAATATCGAAATTATTGTTACTGGTAAAAGTGGTCACGGATGAGAGCCTATTTAGACGGAGTTAATCGGGGCCATGATGTCATGACTAGTACAAGGTACGGGAGTCTGACCCAGCGACATTAGCGACTAGTCAGTCCAGCGTGCTTTCTTGCAGTCCTACGCTATGATTGAAAGCGCCTTTTGAATTCTTTCATCCATGGTTGTTTATATTGCAGCAAGTAGCAAGTTACTTGAAAGGTTTTATATATATTTTCATTCTGACTAGTATTTTTACTGACCTATCCAGGTGAGGCCCACCCCTGATTGTGGGCGTGACTGATGGGGTATTGGTTGGTGGGCGCGCTGAACCAGCGGGCAGCAGGAGCAGGCTGGGGAGGCGATGTGGGCGGAACGCACTGACATTGTCCAGAATGGAGAGGACTCATGGGAGCTATTGGGTAGGTGGGAGGGATGGGGCGGCAGGGACGCCTCAGTCTATCCGTGGTGCTGGTGGTGGGAGGATGGTGCCCGTCAGTCCCCCCTATCCTCCGTCCCGAGGCTCACCTCAGACTCATTCACATTGTCTCACTCTCACTTCTCGCACGAACGCACTCACGCGCCAAGAACGCTCCTCCTTTGGACGAGGCGGAGGTTTGGGTTTTACGGTTTTCACTGTGTAGTTCAGTGCGAGTTCCATTTCGGTGCTGTGACTTCAAGTTTTAGTCCTGCGGAAAATGATTAAATAATTTCACAGTCGTGGTGCTAGGTTCATGATGTACCGTTTGTGTGGAGTGAGTTTTGATGTCACTGAATTTCAGACGTGAAATTAGCTATTCAATGTCAGGATGTCTGTGACCGGGGGAAATCGTGACTTCACGACACAATGTATATAACTATGGAAGGATAGGCGTTATATCAATGAAGCACTTTCCAGCTGCAAGGTAAGTTGCTGATAAGCGAAATTAAATGTTTTAGAAACGCGTTGAAGGTAAACGTAGTATGGGTCTAGCAGGTGTGGCTGGATAAACCAACGAAATTTGGCATAAAAGTAGATGTTTGACAAGGACCAAATACAAAAAAAATTACCTAGATGTTTAGAACACTAGGTCTATGTTGTCAGGGCTGAATGTAGGAGATTCAAGTCTAGACAGGCAGAGACTAGCCTAACTAGTCCTGATTTACATTATGAATTCGCTTTCATGGTCTGTAATCAATTACTTAGTTGCCAATAAGGTTGAGTTAATGCTAAAGATTAATTATAAACTACCGCGATGTTGCGTGATAATGTACGTAACTACGCAAACAGCCCATGGACATTTACCAGAGTGTAGACTTTTTGTAGGCCGAACAAATCTGTTGTTTATTTATTTAAAGCCCGTGTAAATTATGCTACTTCGAGTGATCGGATAGTTCACGCAAACAACCTGTGGCTTTCAGTATAAATCTTGTCAAAACGATTACCTTTTATGGTTTGTGAAGTAGGGTGGAATGGATTCAAATAACATTTCTCGATTGTTTCCTTTTAATCTACGTCTTCATAGTACAAGTGGTTATCAGATCTCTGTTGCACTAACTTTTATACACATGTGCAGGCGATCATAAATATGCGCACATGAGTTATCTGTTAGTCCGTGGTGGTTTTACGATTTGTTTCTTTCTTGAAGTTTCAGTATGATGTGTTGCAGGATAAAAAATACTCACAAAATCCGTTTTGATGTATTCAGATACTTAAATAACAATGTTAATAGTCTTTATGCGCTAATATTGCACAGTTGTTTTTTTAACGCAAATTTTATGTCCTGTGTAAAGAGGTTAAGGATGAGTAACTAAAGAGACCACGCACCGTGTAGCTCAAATTTCCCAAGCGTAAAGGTATACAGTTCATT